>NW_028297109.1:7824905-7878471 GCF_055798465.1 Pogonomyrmex barbatus
CGAGGGTGAGTAGGAACGATGTAGGATGAGTTGACGAAAGAGAGAACGGAGGAAGAGAGATAGTTTGTGTGAAAGCCCATGAGCCAATAAGAGGCTGGATCGTCACCACCGGTAACCACGGGGCTTTCCGCCAGATTATTCGACCGAGATTGAAAAGTTAACGCCGACTGCTTCGCGGTATTCATAAATCGCCTTGCAGCTCTCTTTGCTTTTTCCAGTTAAAATATGTGCCTATGAAAAATGATACAATTGCATTTGTATAAAATGGCAAGTATCCGGAAATAATCAGAAATCATATATTATTTTACATTTTCTTTTAGTAATTATATATAATTTCTTTAATAATTATATTCTTTAATTACATTCTTTTAATAAGTTTGATATTAATTATCCCTTACTCACTTTTTAACATTAGTTATAATCACAATTTTTATTATTTTGACAAAAATGAAAATTCGGAGCGTAAAGGTAGAGTAAAAGTAAAAATAAAAATAAAAGCGTTGAATGTTCCAGGAGGTTTAAATGTTCCAACCACTTGTTTTACGTTTCGATGTTACAATATTATTTTTTTGAAGATTTATTTACTTTTCTATCACTCTTCTTTTACTTCCATTTCTGATTTTTTCTCTTTTCAGGATAATCTAACATTATATTAACATTAGATTATACAAAGTATCTCACTTTTATCAAATTCAACTTTAGTGAATTTTACTATGTTCTCTTAAGGGGACTAAAAAACATGAAAAAATAGAAAAAATTGATTTTTGAAAAGATTGATTTTTCATTAATAATAAATGCCTAAAATAAGTACTATTTCATTAATTTTTATTGAATCTTTTTTATTCTAGTTCATGTGATAACTGCAAATATCCTACACAATTGGTGATAAAATTTGCATCGGTCGGGCGAAAGGAAGTTTAAAGAATTATCACTGTAAAACGATAAAGATGCTTAAGAAACAGACTATACGCTACATATTTTATATGCTTGTAGCAATAATTTCATAGTCAAAAAATATTTTTTTTCTCTCTATATTATATATAAATATTACTTAAGATTTTAGTATTCATTCGATTAAAAAAAAAATTAGCAAAAATAAAAATAAGTATATTCATGCAATTTGATCATCCAGTCCCTTTAATAAAGATTACTGCTTTTTGCAATTTCTTAATTTTCTTTCTTAATTTTCAACGGTACATACAGTATCTTTGTAATTTATTTAATTTATTATAACAGATGTCTAATAATTAAATGAAACTCATAGGAGAATACATGCATATGACATCTTTGAAAATATTTACTTCTGCATAACGCTGCCGCATTTTCTGCGCTATTTACTAATTGGTTCTTTTGAAAGAATTATTAATGACTAAGTCGGTATAGATATTCTCAAGAGTATAAAAATATACCGCAATGCGGAAATAAATGAATATAAAAAAAAATTTAATGTCCAAATTGTGCAATTAAATCACTACTGTACTGAAACATTTAATAAATAAAACAATCATTCAAATTTTAAAAAAGTTATGTTGTAAACAATTGGACTATCCATATCATAAAAAATATACAATTTTTTTATTCTTTTATTTATTCAATGTGTGTAAATGCGTATGTAATACGTTAGTGTATCTGTATATGTTAGTAGTGATAATACATGTAAAAGAAAGCTTCAAAAATATATGATAGAAGCGAGAAATAAAATAGAAAGGAGACAATTTTTTTTTTTTATTATAAGTTGACAAAGATGGAAGAGTATAATAAAAGATGACATCTTTATCTTTATCTTTATAAAAAGAGGAAAGTTTTTCAGTTACTGATGCGGAAATGCGGATAATGACTTTTTCATATTTTAATTACGAAATAATTAATTAAAATGTTTTGCTGTAAGGAAACATTTTAATTAATTATTCCATAACCACGAGGGTGCTTGACTAAAATAAAATGCGGATGAAGCCTGCTTTTTTCTTTCGACGAGAAAGCATTTCATTTTATATAATAAAATTTCTTTTTTTTAATTCTAAATTCTACATATGAAAAATTAGGCATGCAATTCTTCGAAAGGGAAATTCTTAGTTAATTCGTGAATGTTTTGGTCTGTCGAGATAGTTCTCTGGCGAAAAATAAATTAACTGAATAAATTAACTCTATGAAATACGATTGTAGAAAAACAAAATATTTTAATGGCACTAAAGGTAAAACGTCCAAAAATGTATGTTAACCGATTTTGTACTTGATTAATTTTTTAATCAAAAAACGCAAAGAAGTACAAAAAAATAGCGTAACTGTAAACTTTGTCTCAGAAAGCATAATTGTTGAAATAATTCTGGAATTCTTTTCACGTTAAAAAATAATATTAAAACGTAAAGTATGATCTTTTTAATTCACAAATCAAGAAAAAATTGTTTAATTAAATATTTATGATATTTTAATAATTAAAACACATTTTATTCATTTTATATATATATATATATATATATATATATATATATATCGTACATGCACGTACGCGCGCGCGCGCGCGTACACACACACACACACACACACACACACACACACACACATCCTGCATTTTTTTAGCTTTGGCATTTTCATTCTATAGTCGTGCATCATTTTCATTCAATATATCTCAATATCTTGAAAATCCGTTTCATTTATTTACTGTGACATCGCATTTACATTGTAATTAACGGGATAACAGTGAAATATAAGAACCTAAAGAAGTTAGATCACACGATGAACAAAGCGAGGTTGTGCCTTTGTTAACCTTTCAAATGTTTCTTCTTTGTTCTGGACATTGTTTCAATTCTATTGCTCTAACAAGGAAAAACACAATTAGAATGGTTTAAGGACTTGAACGCCCAGAGGCTGTTGCGGTTTAAGAGGAAAAGACGTGATGTCAACAGAAAATGCCAGAAAAAATTATTATTACGAAGAATAAAGTAACAGTTTATTATATAGGTGAATAAATTCTAATTATTTATTTATATGGAAAATTTAAATGAACTAACTTTTAATTAAACATCTGTTATGCTTATCACATGCAAATTTTAAATTATGCACACAATTGGTATTCAAATGTTTTATAATGATTAATAATATTAATCTAAAATATTTGCGATCAATTTATCTATATTAATTTTGTTAATATATATATATTAGATCATTCACATATGTTTAGTAGACGCCTCTCAAATTACATTATTTCTTAAATGGTTAAACAAAAACAAATGGATAATAACAAAAATTACATACATAATATGGCATTGCTGTACTTATCCTTTAATGGATTATATATTAAATTCCGCAAGTTAAATTATTTATTATCATTTTAATTTACTACTTAAAATTGATTTACTAAATTTAGAAATTATACATTTATGTAAATAAATAATATAAAATTATCACACAAAAATAATAAAAATTATTTTAATTTTAAAGTTATCTACCTGTCAATTCAGATATACTATTTAACTATAGAGTAAATTATGTTTAAAAAGTTTACAAGATTACAAAATGTCATTTTATGTAGGAAAGACTTCCTTTATCTAAAAATATTTTTTTTTTATTTTAAGATTTATAATCTGCACTTTTATTTTCTCATGAGAAATAATTCCTTTCCCGTATCACGATTACTGAGACACTCTATATACACTCTTTATGTATATATAAAATTTATCAGAGAATAAATAATAGTGAAATATTTATAAATTTGTTTTACTTTACAAATATAAATAAATATAAGATAATAATTAAATAATTATTATAACATATAATTTTATATACATACTGCTAAAAAAAAGGAATTGTTTTAATTAAAAAGAAGATAGTAAAAATTAAAAAAGAAAAGAACATTTATATATCTCAGTATTCTATATCTGAAAAAAATAATCGTTATTGTTAGTATAAAGTATAAAAAGTATTGTAAGGTAGATATATAAGTTATTTTTAAATTTGTTTAATTTCACCGCTGCAATGTGGACAACAGGCCATATTATTTGTGTTGCATCGCGGAAGGAACATTTGTCCACCAACTGCAACTGCTGCTCCCATTACTGCGGTACAAGCAATGTCTTCTCTCTCGGTCATAGGTAATTTGTGATTCATCAATAACTGCAATTTACAAATTACCTTGTTACATTATATTTTGTGACAAGAATTAAAAATCAAAGTAATAGTAATTACTTTTTCTGCATTATTCTCAGTAAGCGTTTTCATGTCCAAACCAGTTATATTCAGCTCTTTCTGCAATTCTGAGTCTGGAATACCATTTAGGAGACTAACTTTCAGAATTTCTGCAAGTTGACAACATCCCTGTGCGAGATCGACAATATTAATGCTAGCTAATTCGTGTTTCTTGCCGGTAGTTCCCATGGGATCAAATTTTTCAAGTAGGATTGTAAGCATTCTGAAGAAGTAAATATAGTTTGTTAATTTTGTGATAAAATTATTATACTAAAGTTTGTATAATAACATCTGTAAAAAATATCATATAAAAATATAAAACCTGTATGTTTTGAGTGACGTATTGCGAATAATATTGTGTTCTTCTAATAATCGTTTCACAGCTTCTTGTAGTTCTGTTGTTCTTTGGCAAAGTGCAGCTTTCCACCTTGCCAAATCTTCCACCATTAAGCTGTAATAAATTTTTTAATAGCGAATTATTGTTATATTTACTAAATATATATTTTAATATTTTTAAAAAAATGTTTACAAAAAAATTGTTAAGATTTGAAATTAAAAACTGAAAATTCCAAAAATCTCAGAAATTGTCAATTACCTACTAGCTAGAAATTTACTTCTCCAAACTTCACATTGGCCTGCTAGCCATTCAGTTTGCTCTTGATGGGTAGATAAATTTTGGGCTGAATTCAAAAGAGCTCTTGCAAGTTGCAATTTGTCCTCTGTTAACAAATGAACTTTTGTTTCTAGATCTTCTCCTACTGCAGCTACTAACAAATTCTTTAATTCTCCATTGACCTGTATATATAAATTATGATATAAATTCTAAATAATATAGTAAATTTTTTGTTAATTATATTTTTAGTTCCTTTACTTGTGCTTGAAATTTTAATTGAGTTTCAAGTTGATTGTTCTCTTCTTTCAGTTTACGAATCTCAGCCTCATACATCCTTTTTTCGATGTTCCATTCATCTACCAATATTTTCTTTTTGTTTTCTTTCATATGATCCTTCAATCTTGCATCATCTTGAACTTTCATTGCAACAACTTGTGCAACCATAGCATTCATGTTAGATTCAGTTCTAGGCAATTTTTTGTTCTTTTTTTCAAACGGTACTATTGGATTAACAGCTGCTTTATAGGGCTCATATGGTACAAATTTTGGCTCTTTGGATTTTAAAGAATGCAAGATGCACTTCTCTTGCTTTACATTATTAATATTTTTTGGTACCAGATTTACTATTGTACCAATCGGAATGACTGGAGCTGTTGATCCTAATTGTTTCAGATTTGTAGGATGATAAATAAGAGTGTTCCCCAAACGACTTCGATTTTGCTTAATTTCAATCTTATCTGTTGTCGCATTTTCCATACCATCTCCTTGCGTTCGTTCGATACAACCCATCACATGAATATCTGGAAAGCAAATATTTATCAAGTTTATTGTTTTTATTATAATGGTTTCTATTATTATGATTGCATTTGAAATTATAAAATAAAATATTATTCATACTTTCATAACGATATAATTCCTTTCCTTTTTATTTCCTTTTTATATAAATTCTAATATGATACACACACACACACACACACACACACACACGCACGCGCGCGCGTATACGCACACACAACGCACGCACGCACGCACACGAGCACGCGCGCGCACCATGCAAGCGTACGGCCATGCGCAGGGCGCACGCGCATGCGCGCACGCATGCACACACCACACGCAAGCGCACGGGCACGCGCAGGCGCACGCGCGCGCACGTACGTACATATTGTGTATGTGGAGAGGGGGATGTGTGCATGCGTGGGTGCGTGTACCTGCGCGCACATCATATATGCGCGCGCGCGCGCACCATACACACACATACATATATATGCATGCACTGAACACACATGCTGTACGTATGCAGATAGTATAGTATTAATTCGTTTCGTTAAGTAGGGTATAGTAATAATTGTATCATTAGGGAATAAAGTGGATTGTACCGAACAGATTCATATAAAAGGTTTACTCAGTGTTACACATGCTCTCCATTACTAGTAAGCATCAAATGGAGATATGATTTAGAAATAACAGAGGGAATCCATTTATAATACATACTTCCAAACATCTTGTCACATATTTAATAATCATAAACATGCATAAAGTTAGATTATTTGTTCATGCAAAATATATTCCTATTTATGGATTTTTATAAATTGATATCTCATTAATTATTTCTAAGTTTGTAAAACAATTTTGACAAGCTTAATCTGCTCTATTTGTTCATGAAAGATACAGCCTTTTATACATATTTTACATATTTAAAATTTTCTTAATAAATAGGTATTAAAACAAATATTCTTTGCCCAGCATTCAGAAATAAATTAAAATGAACTAAAAATTTCTAATCCATTTTAATTCACTTTAATACATTTTGGATTGAAAGAATAAGAAATACTTTGTTTCAATCCCATTTCATGAATTAAAATGGATTGACGTGATTCGTGTCTTTCTTTTTTTGGATCAACAGCATAGGAATCTCATAATTTCATTCCCACTTCATGAATTCAAAGAATAAACTTTAATTAGATGTAAAAAATCCTTAAACTTTAATTGGATTGAAATAGACTCAAAAAATCAAGAATTTGGACTTGGCAATGACCACATCCATTTCAATTCATTTCCAATTGCTGGATGGTAGTTATTAAGGGCTGATTTATACTTCGATCTTAATCTTAATCTTAAAAGTCGGAAATAAAGAATGTCACAAGGTCGTTTATGCTTCCCTAGTCTTAAAGCATAAATGACCTTATGGCATTCTTCATTTCCAACTTTTTCCAACCAGTCCTAAATGGAAACGGAAAAACTAATTAAGATATTAAAGTTGCATTATTATAATACATGATTAAAGTCTATTTCCATTTTTGCTGTCGCCAATTTTAACAATTAATTTGTTATTATTTACAGTTAACATATAGTTTGTAACTCACAATAATAGAACTAACCTGGTTGACAGTGAATGCTGCGTTTCTTGAGATTTGTAGAAGTATTCATGTTTGGCAGTGTAGACATTTATCACGCGCAAATAATTTTACAGTATATCAAATGATTAATATTTTGTATCGGTATGA
This sequence comes from Pogonomyrmex barbatus, assembly GCF_055798465.1. Classification (NCBI taxonomy): domain Eukaryota; kingdom Metazoa; phylum Arthropoda; class Insecta; order Hymenoptera; family Formicidae; genus Pogonomyrmex; species Pogonomyrmex barbatus. The sequence continues at coordinate 7,832,205 of NW_028297109.1, forward strand.
AACAATAGATACATATCGATGCTAACTGCACATACATACACATTATAAAAAGGAGAACAATAGTTACGTTCGGCAGAAAGAATTGCTCAATCTGCCACTATTTCTTTTATACATGTTATTTACGAGATTATTAACTCTAAAGCACTAGCCGCGGACTACGTGTTTCATTAGGGATTTCAGTGCGCATGAAGATCATGTTTTATTGGTAAATCTCTATCGAATTTCTGCACTTTCGTGCAGAAATCTGGTATGAGTTCTAGTATGAGTTCTGGTATGAGTTAACACTCGTTTGACCACGTCCCAAGGGTAACACTCTTTTGATCACTAGCCACTCACAGGAGTCAGCGTCTAGAATTTTTCTACTGCTCAAGCGCTGCGAATGGCTAGTGGTCAAACGGGTGTCACCCGAGTTCCGAGAGGCAGTGTCGACTGCAAAATATGATGGCGCGAATTAGGAAGGATTCACACCTTGACAGAAAAGCAGAAACCAATCAGAACTTGCGCTAGTAGTCGCAGAATATACTCTTTATTACCGCGTGAGTTCTGATTGGCTTCTGTTGATTTCTGATTGGTTGCTGCTTTTCTGTATATTCTGTATATTTAGAATACATAACTATAATACTAATATGTTATATTTTTTACTGAGGCAATTCTAAGTTAGCGAATTTTTTACATCTAATGTGTAGGCACAAGTGTAATAATTACATTAAATTTTATTAAATTAATAAATTAACACTAATTTTTAATATCAAACTTTTGTACGACATAATTTTAACATTTATAACATATAGATACAAATGTAACACAGTATTAAATATCGATAACTAAGTTGACGCCAATTTTTTAATCTTTTACAATATATTAAGTCTTTTTAAATTAAATATTTGATTTTTTTTAATCAAATAATACTTTTTGTAACCTTTTTTTTTATAAATTCTTCGATAAAAAACATATAATAATAATATACAATACTATATTACAAATCTTTATTAATTTTTAGTACAGTTAATAATAAAACCTCAATAAAAACTATATATTGCAGAAAAATTTTTTCAATTATAGATGTACTTCTGTTATACGAAAAAGGATTACAAAATATATGAAAATGAAAAATTATAAAAAAGGCCATATTAGCAGATATAAATAAAAACAAAAAAAGTTCATCAAAATAAATAGTATTTCCCGCCTTTTTCAGATTAAAATTCTAAAACTTTTAGGCTAGTGATACATAAAAAAAAATATAAGCAATAAAACTTAAGCATTAAGCAAATGATTGTCACATCAAGAATTTTTAAGATTACGTTTTCGATAATTCTCAACTTGATTGGCTAATTCACTATTCTACTTTTAGTTTTACTACTTACATTTTTCTTACATACTACTAGCTTTAACTAAACACATATTTTTGGTTCGATCTTAATATATTTCTATAAAAAGTAAAAAAGATAATAAAATATGCAACTCTGTGTATGTACATTATATCTTCAAAAAAATAATTTTATATCAATAGAAATTATTACAAAAAAAGTATATGAAAACATATTTTAAGATTACATAAAAACATATTTTAAATTTTTATATATTACTGTTATTAAATCATACTCTAATTATAATCTTGGAATTCGAATTTCCAAATTGCTTTACTTTTATTTGAGCCTTGAAATGCGCAAATATTGAATCGGTATTAATCACATCAATTCCTATTTATGAATACACTCTTAACAATTTTTTTATAACATAATCTACATCATTTAAAAATTTAAGATTTAATCTAAATCATTGAAAAATTAAGGTAAATTCTTTACCACTAGAGTATTAATACTCTTAATTATTTATTATGTTACTACTCTTAATTGTTTGTTGTATTACTTACCACTCAACAATTAATACTCTCTAAATTTAATTTTTCTTTTCGCGCTTTTTTTCAAACTTCATATTTTTTTTCGCACTTAAAAAAAAGAATTTATTTATGTAGAAATTATATATTTAGATATGTTTTATATATACATACTTGAAACATCTCTTTGCTATGTTATTATATAGATATCAAAATATAGATAATTTAGCTTTATTCTTCCTTTGATTCTGTTCTGCGGTAATATTTTTCTCAGAAGCTCTTAAATCAGTAAGTTCCCTTTGTTTTTCGTTATACTTTATTGCAATGTTGTTGTAAAATGTACTATTCTTAGCATGTCTTCCTAATAATTCTTTCAACTTCAATGATTCTCTCTCTAAACGATTTATGTTTTCTCCAATTTGAAAACTAGCAACATTTAAATTCCTATTAGATTTTGTCTTAAGTTTATCTTTATTTTGTGAACTATCAGTATAATGTTCAGCTGTAAGAATAATTAATAATGCTTATATAATACTTATTAAATATGAATGGCATCCAATTGCTCACGTTGTTAATTGGTCAGTTAAATATTAAATCTTCTGATAGATGATTCACTGGAAAACTTTCAAGCATCGACCAGTATAAGTGATTATGTTCAATTGGGATTCAACATGGGCAATAGAATGCTTTCTTAAATATATTCAAATGTTGATTGTTCTTTAACTTACGCCCGTTACTTAATGCTTTATTTATGAAATTAAACACATTGCTATCCTTATTTCGTTTTTCTCTTTGGTACTGTCTTTTTCTTTGCTGTTGCAATTTTTGTTTACGCATGTTACGTTCTGCAGAAAATAAATCTTTATCATCATCAGCAAATTCACGTAATTCCATGCAGTGATCTGTAAAATGAAATAAATTAATAAATTAATAATGTATTGTACAAGCAGAGAAATTCAAACAAACCTAATGATTTTCCTGCTGGCAAAACTCGAGCTTCAACAGGTTCTATTCTACCATTGCTTAATTTTCCAAGGCCAGTACCAAATACATAACCCATTTGCATCATTAATTTGCTACCAATGCCACGTGTATATTTTTCCCAATTTCCTAAAGGTTCCTTAGATGATAACGTCAAAAGAGATTTGTGAACCAATTGATTATTTATATACGATGAATTAGGCTCAAAATCATTATCAATATCCTTATTGTTCTCATCACTATCATTAGATGTATCTGATATTTGTAAATCTGTCTCATCTGTAAACATGTTCTTTAAAAAAAAAAAAAATAAACTAGTCATATAATTAAATTTTAATATATTCTTACCAAGAGGTAAGATATCTTGCACACTAGCTTCTATAATTTTTCCACCAGCTTCAAATTTTACTCTGTATTTATCCTCATCTTCTTCAGGCAATCTTAAAACAATGGATTTATGCCACATATTTTTTTGTTTAGTTAACACTCTACTACCTATTTTGATGTTATGAAAATTAGGTTCCCTATAAACCATATATTATACTCAAATAAGCAGGATATAAGACCTTATGTTTACAATATTACAAATCGATCCGAAATCTCGGATAAAGGAAAAATGTATCATTGCAGTGGTTATTTCAGCCAATTAATCAATTGGCTAATTTTTCCTATATCCAGATCTCGAATTGATTTTTAGCATCGTATATATAAGATGTTTATATGTGCGCTTGCATATGTGCGCGCCATGTACACACACACACACACACACACACACACACACACACACACACACACACACACACACACACACACACACACACACACACACACACACACACACACACACATGTATATATATAATTAAAAGAAAATACTTGTACTCCTGTAAGCTTAAAAATGGCACAATTTCACCATGAGAATAATGGCAGATTTCATCGGAAAACTTGCAATTACCATCAAGAAAATACGAACATGGGATCATTTCTTTATGTGTTGGATTAAGATAAAAAACTCGAACCTGAAATTGATATTCAAATTTTAAGATAAAAAAAATATGACAATTTTTTTATGATATTAAATTACCTTAATATCATGGATATCTTTAGTAATTTCATCTTTTTTTCTATAAATAGAACATATCATAGCATTGTGATAACCAATACCCCAAACATTATCATAAGGAGCTTTACATTTCATACCTTCTAACTCCTTTAATTCATCCTAAAAGATTAACATATAATTGATAACACAGTTCAACAAAAAAAAAAGCATCAAAACTCTGACTAGTCATTTCCCATAGGTTTTTGAACATTAAATCCGAATCTGATTGTAAAATTGCTCTATCACATCACAATTTTGAGAAATTTGCAGTTAAAGTTGCAAATAAGTGCTATTTTCATGAATTTTGTCATATTATAAGTATGAAATGCGACATGCTGAAGAAGTATTCTTACAATCAAAATGAAGTATGTTGTAGGACTTTCAAAAAAAATTTTTTGTGTCCATTATGGTTAACAAGTTATTTATTATTAAACATGAGGTTCATTGCGGAAATGTTGTAAAATAAATCATTGACGATTTACCAAATAGCTCCCAATAATCCTTTTAAGACTTCCACGATTACTATTTTCAAAAAAGTTAATATGTTTACAGACATTATCCATATCATCATTATGCATTGTTAAATGCAGTTCACAAAACCTGATTTCGGCTTCAGCATTCAAAGAACTATGAAAAATGACTAGTCTCGTTTCGATATTTGAAAAAAAAATCATTTTTTGTTGAACTGTGTAATCATATAGGATGTCCTAGTTTAAAAGATCCATTGAAATATTTTTTTAGAAAAGCATTAAAGAAAAACATTTAAAAAAAAATTGTAGGGTTCATAAGAGTAACATTTGATGATGCCTTGCCTTTATCGAGGTCTTTTAAAGATCATTTCGATATCTTTTAAATGGAAATATTCATTTTTTTATTACATATTCTTATAGCTGACCTTAAGAGTTCTGCAAGACACTATAATAAAATATTTTTTTAGTAAGTACTTTCTAAGTTATATGGCTTAAATTTGACATAATGCAATTTGAATATAAAGTATAAAATATCTCATAAACTATTCATTTTTGGCAACTATATCTTAATACTTTTATGCACAAATTAATTAGATGAATCAATTAGTGTAAAGAAAATATATAGTTGCTGTTTAAAAAAAAATGCAAATGGAAATTTGCTATATGCAACAATGTATTTTTTTTTTAAATCAACTGTACTTTCTTTACACTAATTGATTCATCTCATTAATCTGTGCATAAAAGTATTAAGATATAGTTGTTAAAAAATGAATAATTTGCTCCTCTGAATCCTTTTGACAACTTTTGTTTAAAATGTTTTTTTCTAAAACGATTTTCGACAAAAAACATATTTCAATAGGTCTTTTAAAATGGGATACCCTGTATAATTAAATCATTGCTATGATAAAAGTTGTATACTGACTTTGATGCTATCAGAAGCAGAAACAGTTATATTGTCTTGTTTATCTTCATCATCTGAAGACTTTTTCTGTTTTGTCTATAATTTAAATAAAGAGTATGTTAAAACTGTCTTCACTTTGTAACCTTATATATCAAATGTATAGACAATAAATGTATTTAAGAATTTTATAAAAATTTAACAAAATCTATATGTGATAAGATAATGCTTTACAACATTATTCTACTTAAGTCAATTTATTTATATCTTATTTTTGAAGATAATTTATTTTTTATTAATAAGAAAGCAACAAAATAAGGTAATTTTTTGACCATAGCTAACAATAATTTCTATTAACAAATTATTCCATCACTTACATTACACTGGATCAATATACTTTAAAAGTTGTTACATATAAAAATATAATAAATTAATACAATTTCTTTGATAGTAAAATCATTAATGCATAATCAAATAACGTGACAAAAATATTAATCAGTATTTATAATTGGTTGAAATATCTGTGCATTTAATATTTCAATAATTTTATATATAATAATTCTGTGCATTAATCTGGTACAGATGATAAGCACGAAACAGACTTTTAATCTTGTTGACTTTTAATCTTGATACAAAACAGACCTTTAACAAGACACATTCTTTATCCAAAAAATCATCAGGATCATCACTGTCCTCAATATTATATTCTACATTTCTTTCAAGATTTTGCAAACTTTCTTTCGTCAAGAAAATTAGTTCTTCGATATCAGATTTCAAATTAAGCAAATTGTCTCTGTCAAGACCTTTGGGCATAGTAGACAGTGTTATGTTTACTTGTGATAACTGTAAATATAAATAGACTAAATAAAAATGATAGTAATAGAATTCAATATGAATTAACATATTAGAAAAAAGAGAAAAAATGAATTATATAAGAAGTTCTGTTAAAAAGAATAGATCTTAATTTTTTTAATATTAATATACCTGGGTTTTGTACTGCTTGATGGCTTCCTTTAAACCTTTTGCGTCTGTCATACTCAACTATTACCAGCTGTCACTACGCAAGCAAAAAAACAATTGTATGTAATTTATACTGACTTTTGACAAGTCAGATATTTATGATACACTGGATGTAAGAATAATACAATGGAGCATGAAGTATACTCTGTTAGGTGCAGGGAGTGAAATCTCGACAGGGGCAGGGCGGGGAGGGGGGGGGAATATCGCGGCAGAGAGAAACCTAAAGCCTAATCTACAATAGCCATAACATAAGGCTATAAGGCTGTAAGGCGCGGTTGTAAGAACCTGCTTTTGGTTTAGTATAATTAAGATCGTAAGCAAAATGAATTATTTTCATTTCTCAATGTTAACGACTATGACAGAGGTGTTCAAATTCAAATCGAATTGGAACAAACCACAAGATTGATTCGAATTTTAAAAAATTCAATTTAAAACATTCGAATAATTTGATAATATCAAATTATCAGTAATTTGATTTCTCATCAGTAAATGGTTGTCTCTTTTAATTGGTTGGTTGTCTCTTTTAATTCTCTCATATTGTATAATATATATGTAAATATATTTAAATATATTTAATAAAAATATTAAATATATTTAATAAAAATATATTTAAATAGCATATAATAATTAAATTAATTATTATATGTTAATTATTATAAAATATAATTCATATATTTCTTATATACATAAAAGTATTTATACTTTGATTATAAAGAAATTATAATTGCTTCGATATCGTTTCCGAAACAAATTTCCCGCACATTTTCTATTGTAATTGTTGCATCTTCTGCCGCTATAGCGCCACTTTCGAAATCGACAGCAGAGTTGCGAGTCACGCCATTGCCACTTATGAGCATTGCAGTTGCGCGTTTGTATTCTTAGCAGTTGAATTGCAGTTTGTGATATGTGTGTGTCATCGCATTTTCTTAAGAGAAAAAATGTCCTTTTGTTGTAATAATATTGTTTCTCGTTAGATTCATTCGTGATTCTCTCTCTCTCTCTCTCTCTCTCTCTCTCCCTCTCTCTTTCTCTCGCTTTTCGTTCTCGTTCGCTTATTCCTCCCTTTCTCTTTCCTTTCCTCACTCTTTCCGCTTCTCTTTCCTCTTCTCCGCTTTTTCATCTTTCTCTCCATTTCTCTTTTCTTTTGACAATACATGTATATTAAAATTCTGCATCGTATAAAGCAGGAATATACTTTTAATACTAAAAATAGAGAAAAAGAAATGTGAAGAGAAGTGAAAGAGAGACAAATGAATGAAAGAAAGAGATAAGAAAAAAAATACTCAAGAAAAAAGTGGGAACGAATGGAGAAAAGAGAGAGAAAGATAAAGAGTGAGAGAGAGAGAAAGAAGAAGACGTAGGTGTGTGTGTGTGTGTGTGTGTGTGTGTGTGTGTGTGTGTGTGTGTGTGTGTGTGTGTGTGTGTGTGTGTGGCGTGTGCGTGTATGGTGTGTGTGCGCGTATGGAAATATGCGTGTATATCTGCGTGCGTGTGCGTATATGACGAGTAGTGACGAGTGGTGGAGTGCAACGAGGACATAGCAATCAGTCGCGCTTTCGCGAGAGGTGAGGTTAAGCATACGTTGATCAGAAATTCGTAACTATCGTCTTTCTTTCTCTCTTTAGGGGACTTATATCCTCGATTTCTCATTTTTTCTTATATTCTTTCGTGAATTTATATGTGGTGCAACAAAAGAAAGGAGCAAAGTGACGTGTTACGTGTGTTGTATTAAGTGCCATCTGAATCCGACATTTCGAGGACAGGAATCCTGCTAGAATTTCTACTCTACATATTCTGTTATGTGAGTGCAACCTTTTTTTATACACAATATTTTTTCAATATTCGTAACGTATGGAGATCATATGAATGTTATATTTGAGTAAAATGATAATAAGTCCAATCGAATAGATCAATTCTTTTACCTACACTCACACCTCGCGCGCGCGCGTCCACACACACACACACACACACACACACACACACACACACACCACTACCACCACCACCACCACCACCACCACCACCACGCGCGCGCGCGGTGTGGTAAAGATGAGTTTAATTTTCTCTTCTATCTTTTTCCTTATTTCTTCCATCCTTTGCTTCTCTTTAAGATTTCCCATCCATTTTGTATCTCTTTCTCTTTGTTACTCATTCGCTCGGCATGACCTTCGAGCTAGGACGCATCCTACACAACACTTTCAGATCGCGCAGATACGAGACATATTCTCTCTTTAATGTCTAAAATATTTAAAATTTCTTATTAATAAATACATTATAATAAAATAATTATAGTGCCATTTTAATATTTGAAAATTACAATTAAAAAATAAATGCAACATTAATATGGAAATATGTCATTTTATATATACGTATATGGTCTGTTTTTTGTAGCTAAGCTAATGTATATTCGTTGTATTTAATTAAAATGAAATAAATATATATTTGAAACTTGACAAAACAAGATAAAAAGGTTGCAGTCCAGTACAGAATAGAAGACAAATCTATAAAGAGGTATCGACTTAGACTTCTTAGACTTAAAAAGTGTGAAATAGTATAAATCTTATATTTTAATTATATTGAAACAGATATTAATAATGTTCATAACTGTAGGTTATGAAAGACTTCAATTTCCTCAAAAATATTCCGTTTTAAAGTTTTGAAAAGAAATTTATCTAGATAAATTTACCTAGATAACTTTTTTACAATTCTTTAAATTTCTACACAAATTTTCAAAGACAAATTTATCTAATAGTATGTTATTCATGCAGATATTAATTTGGTACGAAGCATTGTTTTTCTTATTTATAAATAATTTTTTAGACAAATTAATTTTTCTCATGGATAACTAAAATGGATAATAAATGCTAAAATCACTAAATTGTTGTGAATACATACAAATCGATAATTAATGTCGATAATAATGAACTTAGTTTTTAATTGGTAACATGAAAAAATTAACATAAGTAATGATAATAGATTTCTCAAACTACAAACACGTACAAACTAGTAACTCTTTTTCCAGAGTTTATAAAATTATTTTGAAATTAATATTTTTATATGTTTCTTATTTTATATCATTAAAAATTAAAGATGTAATTTGAACTTTGAAGGACCTGTGTGAATTTCTGAAATTTCAAATTTTATAAAATTAGAAATTTATGTTATGAGATTATTTACGATGATCATTTATACTTATTTATAAATAAGTACCTAATAATATTTCTTTTTGAATTTTTACATATTAAAATGTTAAAAAAGAAGTAAATGTTTAAAAAATTGTAAATTTCTTGTTATATTTCTATTTCATTTCTAGTTCAAAATGATTGAAAGAATTATTAATTCAATCATTTTTCTGAATAAGCAATGGCATTTGAAAAAGAATCTGTTTATAATCATTTATGTACGCTTTATTTTTTTATTTTACAGAATTTGGAAACATAAACTTTGAAGATTTATTAATAGGATAATTTTATATGTTGAATTTAATGAGATAAAAATAAAATGAGATACAAATAATACAAACAATTCTTTTTAAATGATATTTACCATTTTAACATATCTTAAAAGATAAAAAAGTTACATTTTTAAATTTTAAGAGTTGAAAAATATTGCAATTTTAAATGTTTTAAGATATGATCAAAATAAGAAGCAATCTTTGTTTAATATTTCTAAAAACTTGGCATTTCTATTATGGCAATTCACTTTTTAGTAGAATATTATTATTATAATTGTTTGTCTTGTCAATTTCGTTTAGTTTTAATTATAAAAAATATAATATTTTAAAGAATGGCCATCACTCGATTTCGAAATAAAAAGATCGCTAATATTCTTAATTCAAAATTGACAATTTTTTTTTTGAATCAATGAAAATGAAAACAAATGTTATCATTACAACAATGAAATTGGAATATTCTGTCCATGTTAGCTACTTTTAAAACCATCTTGCGCTTTTTATTTTTCTAAATGTAAATATAACAAGGAATGCTATGAATATAAGTTAAAAAAATAAAGTATGTTATATAAAATATATATTTTTAATTTAAAAAAAATTGGTTGTGATATTTATATGAGTTTAAATATTTATCAAATATATTTTATCAAATATTTGTATACACATACATACATACATACATACATACATACATACATACGTACATACGTACATACGTACATACGTACATACGTACATACGTACATACGTACATACGTACATACGTACATACGTACATACGTACATACGTACATACGTACATACGTACATACGTACATACGTACATACGTACATACGTACATACGTACATACGTACATACGTACATACGTACATACGTACATACGTACATACGTACATACGTACATACGTACATACGTACATACGTACATACGTACATACGTACATACGTACATACGTACATACGTACATACGTACATACGTACATACGTACATACGTACATACGTACATACGTACATACGTACATACGTACATACGTACATACGTACATACGTACATACGTACATACGTACATACGTACATACGTACATACGTACATACGTACATACGTACATACGTACATACGTACATACGTACATACGTACATACGTACATACGTACATACGTACATACGTACATACGTACATACGTACATACGTACATACGTACATACGTACATACGTACATACGTACATACGTACATACGTACATACGTACATACGTACATACGTACATACGTACATACGTACATACGTACATACGTACATACGTACATACGTACATACGTACATACGTACATACGTACATACGTACGTACGTATACCGTTGGAAAAAATGTGTTGAATTTAACATAAATCGCATGTCCTAAACGATCCACTCAAAATTTTGTGTTAACTTAACATAATATGGATGTGTTAAATAGTAACATCGACATTATATTAATATTTCAACAAAAAAGAAATGTACTCTTGATCTTAATTTGAAGTTAATTGTGTGTTACAATTAACATAATTTTTATGATAAAATAACATGTCGAGACGCGTCAAAATTCAAGACTGTGCCGAAACCACACAAAGAATAATAACAAGTCATCTCCACTCCTGTTATAGAGTAAAACCAACATTTTTTGTGTGTAAATTTTAACATATTGAATACGTACGAATTGTGTTATTTTAACACATTTCTTAAATCATTTTAATAATTTTACATTTTATATTTGTTAAAGTCAGTTAACATAGTAGACATGTGTTAAATTTACATATAAATATGTAGGTTATTTAACACAAAAATTTTAACAAGGATCGATTTCAACACAAATACAAAATGTTTTTTACTGTGTACGTACATACGTACATGCACACACACACACACACACACACACACACACACGTATATGTATATGCACATATGTATATGTATACAGGGTGGCCCACGTAAAGCGTCACAAATTAATAACTTTAAAAATATTTATCGCACTAAAAAATTGTTATGAGAAAGTTTTATATATTCGAGGAGTCTTTCTAACTACGTAAACAAAAATTCGCTTCGTCTCCCTCTTGAAGTTTGCGCTAACGTGACTTCAGAAATGTCTAGAGTTTGACAAAATTTTGTAGAAAGAATTAATAAGTGTTTAATTGTGAATAGTCAATAGTTTAAACATTTAATAAAGTAAAAAATAAAAAACTACATTTAGAGAAAAAAGTCATACCAATATCTAGAAATTTGTACACAAGCGCTTCAATTATGCAAATAATAAAGTTGTAGAACAAGAACAATTAACAAGTTATGAATCAAGAAAATATAAATATTAATCATTTGTAATAAATCTTTTAGATAAATTGATATATATCATTGTTGTCAATATATATTTATTAAACTTATCTTAACGATATTGTGGCATTATGTTTACTTCAGAAAAATATTTAAGTCTAAATTGGAAAAATGTTATGTTATATTCTATTTGTATGAAGTCTATATAACTATGTAATTATAATTGAGTTGCTATTTCTATTATACTATCAATAATAATTCACATCTATTGTTATCATGATTATATTTTTATTGCATTCAATACTATTTTCATTACTCATTATTTTGAAAAACTAGTTGCAGTATTTAAATTTCACAATTGTTATAAATATAGTCATAAATATAATTCCCAGAACTATTTTGTTTTCTCTCAGTGTGAATGCAAGATTTGATAAAATAAATATTATGTCATATTATAATTATTATTATGTTAATTAGTGGAGATTTTTTAAATAGAGAATTTTTATTAATGAAAAAACAATCTATGTATCAGATTTGAATTTGAAGTATATATATATATATATATATATATATATTTGAAATTGTATTTAAATCTAAGGTACATTATGTCGTATTATATAATATGTATTATATAATATGTATTATTATTTGTTTGTTGCTTTCATCATTTTAGATATAGTAAACAATTCAATACATAAAGCCAATATTAATTTTATTTAATTATTATAAAAAAGAAATAGTCATTTAGGATTATAATGAAAGTAATATAAATATAAAGTATTACATTTTAAATATAGATATAGAGGCTGATATAAATCACTATTTATATGATATATTTTGTTTTTACTAGGATTTTACAAATATACATATATGCATACAGAGTGAGATGTTGAAAACATGTTTTTAAAGAAAATTGAATATTTCAGAAAAATTGTATTTTTATGACATAATTAATTTTTTTCTATATGAAAAATATTATTTCAAAGTCAAGCTTTTTTCTTTAGAATTAAATATTCTTGAATATGCACAATTTTTTTCACATTAATCAAATTTAATAACTATTTTTATTGTTTTAATTTTTATTTAATTAGTATTTATTTATTCAATATTTAACATTTATTTTAATATCAGAATACAAGAAATATGTGACAAGAGTATGATGATAGTGATATGATTATGTGTAAGTGTAATGATTAATTTTTTTATTTTTGACTTCTCTAGAGTCTTAAATAATTAAGATTATTGAAGATTTGTCTTAATACTATAAAATATAAATTTTTTAATTTTATTAAATATATATATTTTAAAATATAATTTGTTTTATTTGATTTTATTTTATTTAAAAGAAATATTTTCAGATTTCAAAATCTTAACTCTCTTTTCATAAAGAGTAAATAGAATTTAGAAAGAATTGGAATATTTTAATATCTAATAGAATTCTCAATTATTAAATAATGAAATTGTTTTTGGAAGTATTTATTTGAGAAGAAGGGGGAGAAGAGGGAAAAGAAGAAGAGTAATTCTAGCTTTATTTTTAATAGTTTTATAGTTCTACATACATGTTAAACAAAGTGTTTTCGTCATTAAGATGTAAATATTGCTTCGGGACAAACTGTGAGATACTAGTTTCCTTTAGCGTTTTACTTTATTCTGTCAGAATTTTCTTAATTTTCTAAAACCATGGCTTATTTGATTTAATTATTAAACTTTCTAAAATAAATAATATCGTATTATATTATCCTTTTCTTAAAATCTCTTTAATACTTTATATTAGTTCGTTCCTATAGAAAGTGAGCGATTACATACGAAAAAAATGTTATATTTTGATGTACTTTACAAAAAAATTTATTTTTTCGTGATATTATAATTCGTATGCTATATGACAAAGGATTAGGAGCCTTAATGTGTGCAATAATTACTTACAGGAAATGAATTGGTAGATAATAATATCATGTGTGCGAGTCTTCTCATCTCTTTATTTTTGTGCAATAAAACTTGCAGGTAATCAATCTATACGCAATAATATTATATGTGGCTTGTGCACAATAGTGCTAAGCATTCAATTTCTAAACAATAATTTTTGTGCACAAGAGAATTATTAACAAATGGAATTGCCAATAAACAATTGGCAATTAATTTGAAAGCAAACAGAGCCCTTCCACACTAACACGTGTTCTTCTTATAACTTTAAAAATTTTATCTAAAGTACTTTTTGTATAATATCAAATTTAGCAGATATACAATTATATTTTTGTTAAAATGCCAAACTGTGTGCCAAGCACATTTTTTTATATTATAAATCATGATTTAGAAAATTACTTTATTATCAAGATATCAGGATTATTCAAACATCAATTTATCCTCGCTAAATTTTTATAATTTGTGTTCGATGTTGGAAACATTTCATTAATGTGTATTATGATAACGCATGAATTTTATTGTTTTCTAAAAAATTATATAAGTTTTGATTTAGTGATCTTTATCTTAGGTTATTTTCAGTAATTTTTCATCTCATGTTATGATCGTTATGATGTTGTATCATTTTAGCATGTAAATCATGTTTTAATTTTTTGAAAACGTATTTGCATGAAATTAAATATAATATAATATAATATAATTTAATATATTTTAATATAAAATATTTTCGAATTTAGAGATTTTCGAATTTAGAGATTTTTAAAAGTTATTGATTTTTAGAAACACATTTTTTCTATCTCGCATTTTCAGATTATTTGAATTTTGAAATATTTATAAAAAATTTAATTTTAATATTTTTGTGAACGCAAGGCTCAGAATGAATTAATTTTTAATATTTTTTCTTTTTTACATTATTAATTTTTTATTTTAGGAATTTTTGTACCCTATTTATTTATAATAAATATTTTTTATTAAATTAACCTGTATAAAATATCCAAGATACTATTCAAAGTTATATACATTATATATCTTATATACATTTTGTATACATTATATATATATATATATATATATTGTATACATTACATTTACATTATATATATTATATACATTTTGAAGTATGTAAGTATGTAAGAATTCAGTGAAAATTTATCATATTAATTTATCTCTCATATACAAATTTATTATAAATTCGACATTTACATTTGACATGGACATGACATTTGTGTTTGTCATCATATAGCGCATATTGCATCGAGCATTAGACAAGGAGCTGACTCGTCATAACGTCACTCCCCGTGCAACGTATCATTTTTAGCTTATATACATATATATTGACTCATCCTAATGGAGAGAAAGATCGCATATTTATTATATATTTGATATTTGCAATTGTGCGACAATTTAGTTATTAATTTTATACTAGTATTCCGTTAGGATAGTCGCTTATATATTGAAAGCATCATATATATATATATATATATATATATATATATATGATGTTCACAAATTTTATATATATATATATATATAAAATATAAGATTTACATATAAATATAGATATATAATATGATGAAATATATTATATATATATATATATATATATATAAAAAAGGAAATATTTCCATACAAGATATCTGTATGTGTATATGTGTATATGTGTAACTCCGTAACACATTTACAATATTATTTTTAACTCTTCATGGTCACATTTTATAAAATTCACATTTACTCGAGCCATTTTTAAAGTGTTATTGTTTAAATCAACAGTGTTAGTTTAACTTTACCATTAACTTTAAAAAATTATAGTATAATTCCAACCTTTAAGAAAATAAAACAATGGCGTTCTAGTAAAAAATTTAATCTTAACATGAAAGATGATGCTCGGATCATTTTGACTTAGTGTGATTACGAAGGGTTTGACCTGTATCATCATCATAATCAGACATCCGCTTGTCTTTGCCCATTGCTCTGTTGGCATTATAACACTTTATAATTGTAATATAGTGACAATTTATGTAAGTTTTGATTGTTATTTCATCACGGCTATTAATTTATCTATATGTATGTATGTATGTATGTATGTATGTATGTATGTATGTATGTATGTATGTATGTATGTATGTATGTATGTATGTATGTATGTATGTATGTATGTATGTATGTATGTATGTATGTATGTATGTATGTATGTATGTATGTATGTATGTATGTATGTATGTATGTATGTATGTATGTATGTATGTATGTATGTATGTATGTATGTATGTATGTATGTATGTATGTATGTATGTATGTATGTATGTATGTATGTATGTATGATGTATGTATGTATGTATGATGTATGTATGTATGTAGGTGGTGTGTGTGTGTGTGTGTGTGTGTGTGTGTGTGTGTGTGTGTGTGTGTTCATATTGATTGTTGCCAGTTTTATCAATTTGTTTCAACTTTAATTAACAGTTAATTTAGCAATGAACATTGCACAATCCCTTGTGACTTATGTTACAACACATGATATATTCTTTGGGATCCTGACATTCTTATTTATATGCGCTATGGAATGGACGACCATTACATGGACAATTATGCGTACGAACTTAACGCGTACGAGACTTTAGAGTCGTAAGCTTAGTATTACATGATTAACATTTATATTATATTATATTGAGTATATTGGATTTTGCGACATCATGTGACATTGACAACAGCCTCTCAAATTCAGTTTCTGTTTATTTATAACTCAATTGTCAATGGCCTAATGTTTTTTTATTTATATTAATTTGATTAATTGCGACTGAGGAAAATCAAGTAAGTCGAAACTGGTTTCGCTTTTTTTATATTGAAGTTTTAATTTTATTGATTTCACATCTTTTATTTCGCGCTCGTCTCAGGCCTGTTTGCACACATTAACGAGCAAGATAAGTTATTTACTAATTTATATATCGTTTAAAAATTAACGTTAAAATAATAATTACAGTGGATTTTATATTCTGAAAAATTGGAAATTGCAATATTTTATTATTTGCCGCTATTATTCCGTTGTTTTTGGTAAAATAAAAAAAAATACAGAGTTACAGAGTATTTGAGTAAATAGTAATAGATGTCATTAGATATTTTTAGTAAAAATATAAAAATTTGAAGATTAGTATTTGAGTTTTTGGCTCTGCATCCTCTGATCATCTTCAATTTGCAAATTCTGAATTTGTGTCAGCTACCTACATTCGCTCTGCACTCTAGCTGTATCACTATATCGAGTCTGTAGCATCGCATCGCATGTTTTTATGAACGGCTGTAATCATGCATTGCAACACGAACACGACGCTTTCCCTTGACACTACTGACCGAAGCGAAAACATCGTATCCGTCTTATTCGTTTGCCGCTACC
The DNA here is from genome assembly GCF_055798465.1 of Pogonomyrmex barbatus. Taxonomy (NCBI): domain Eukaryota; kingdom Metazoa; phylum Arthropoda; class Insecta; order Hymenoptera; family Formicidae; genus Pogonomyrmex; species Pogonomyrmex barbatus. Next base: position 7,849,574 of record NW_028297109.1, read on the forward strand.
GCCGCCACTACACACTACCTCACCACTACTACCATCGCATGCCGTCATCGCATTACCAACACACATCTGACCAAACATTTCTCGACGACGGGCGGAGATAAAGCGCGGAGACGACGCCGAATGAGAAAACATGTTGTGGGGCGGGGAGAATAGAGGGGTGCGATGTCGAGGCGTGCTGGAATCTCGGTGGAGTGACGCGAAGGAGAACGAAGATTGCCATTTGCTTTAAAACGTACTAGAAAAGCTCGACGAGTTAACAATAGATCAATAATATCAAGTATCTATTTACAATATAATATTGATTATCCATTCGATAACATTGTAAATTTTCTTTGATGTTGCATTTATTTCTTTAATTTTTATCTAAAATTTTACTTTTAATACATAAACATGCTCTATTTCAAATGTTATTTATTCGCGAATTTAAGACTGAATTTTTTAAGATTATACTGTATTAATATATTTTTTTGTGTGTAATAAAATTATATAAATAAATGACCTTAAATATCTTTAAATATGTTCTTATTGATGAAAGCTTAATTTATGATAGGTTGATATAATATCAAACATATATACGGTATCTGAATAACATTTTCTTGTTGTTGTTGTTGTTGTTATTATTATTATTATCATCATCATCATCATCATCATCATCATCATCATCATCATCATCATCATCATCATCATCATCATCATCATCATCATCATTATTATTATTATTATTATTATTATTTTTACAAATAAATCCTTATGAATAGATCCTTATTTTGTCCTGTGTATGATTTTAAAATATTTAGTGGAACTTGTTCACTTAATTTATGAAGTAGATGTATAAGTATTATAAATAACAAACATTAGAAACAGATGAATGATATTAGAAGCAATAACATAATTGTATTATTATATGAGTGTGTATGGAGACAAATTATGAAAAAACACAAATTGAGTTTCTTTAGGAAATTAATTACTATTATTAAAGATTATTTTCATTAAAAATACAATAAATGTATGTAGGAAAAAATTTTTAATGTTATTATTTGCGTTTAATCTATTTGTATACAAATTATATGTAAATTTCCATATATATATATATACATACGATAATTGAAGATAAATGATTTATACAACATATCATTAAAATTTAAATACATATAGATTTGAAAATCTTTCCCAATTTCTATTTTTATGTAATATATGGTATATTTGTGAAATTAAAAAGGTGAAACAGTAATGAAAAGTTTTAGATTTATAAATTAAATGTATAAAAAAATTTTATATAAAAATATTGAAATTCTGTCTGTACATAAAATTCCTTTAACTTTTTGAAATATTTACCATTAAAAGCGAAGAAAACATTCCTTTCCTTTTAAGTAATGAACTTTATTTTGTTTTATATTTATATTAATAATTTAATTTATATGTGATAAACATTGTTAGTAAAAACCAGAAATACGAAATTTTAATTGTTAATCTAATAATTGATAATAATCTAATATTATTTTATATTCATAGAAATGAATTTGAGAGACATCGTAAGCATAATCGTGAGCGATTTGCATCTTAGAAGTTAGCGAAACAAAATGAGTAAAATCAATTTTAACTAATATTTTCATTTGTTAAAAGGTTGCTAAAGAAAAAAATTTGTTGCTTCGTAAATTAAAAAAAAAATACTTGTGTTAAAGAGGAAGATTAAGTCAGCGGAACAGTATTTAAAAAGAAAAATCTACGGAGCAATAAACTTTTTTGACAACTTTTTAATGATAAATGATGAAAATGTCAGTTAAAATCTATTCTGCTCATTTTGTACTATTAATTTATAAAACATGTATTTTGTATCATATTTTTTATTTTTTTCTGCTTGGAATGTATCGTCTTGAATTATTATAATTATTAACTTCCTATCATTCTCTGCTTCATATTTTTCTTTTAAAATAAATTTATCATATATTATCTCTTACTTTCTGCATGAAATGAAGTTTAACGAGTTGATCTGATCTGACCGTAATCTGACCTTGACCTGACGACCTAATTTTCATGATACCTTTTAATTTAAATTATCTTTATTTAAAAAGAATGATGCTCAAGTATCTCTCCCAATTTTGATAAACTTTAAACATATGTAGTATAAATTAAAATAAGATATTCATATTTTTTTTATAAAAATAAAAATTTTTTGTTCATACGTAGGAAAAATAAAACCTTTTTTTAAGAAAAATCAACTCTTTTGTTTTTTAGCATTTATCAACAAACTGATCCTTTTTAAAAAAGGCATGCAAGTTCAATCAGCATGCGATATTCGTATTTCTCGAAATATTATTACCACTTTTCCGTAACATTGATTCTCTCATTACACTTATTTCGTGAACGATTGTTATCACGAAGATCGTTTGACAGTTATGAGTTAATGGTGTATTATGTAATTTTTGCTCTTTTTGTTTAAAAAGATAAATAGCGCGTACACAACGCGTTTGTAGTGTTTAGTAAGATATAAAAAAATGTTTTAAACAAAAGATTAAACAAAAGATTCGAACATTTTATAACAGAATTTATGTTCTTTGAAAATATTATATCTTTATAATATTATATTTTTTAAAATTTATCTACTTGTTATTGTTTGTAGAAATTTTGATGATTAAATTAAATTTATAATTAAATATATATTTTACATAAATTAAAAGTTATGTAAAATAATTTCAACTATGTATTATTTATTTTAGTTATTTTAGTTATTTTTTGAAAATATCTCTTTGAGAAATGAGCTATAAAGATTTCTATATATCGTCTATTTATCTTATTCACTTTTTACTTTATAATTTTTTTCTTTTTTTATAATTTTTTGCGATGAATATGATGTACATAGGTATCTTACTAACCCTTACATAATTATGAATAATTTCCATATTAGAGATGTCCGTTAGAAATAACGTCATTTCTATATTCTATATTTTACTATTTTATGTTCATTAATGCATTTTGTTTATATATGTGAATTCTTAAACCAATTTACTATTTTCAAGAAAATTATCATAACATATACATGTTCATGAGATGCATTCAATGCATACATTTATCATTTATCTATCACGATCTCTTATATTATATACAAAAATAAGAAGAAAAAGATATTAATGTAAAGTTTTCAATAAACAAATAGATTAATTTTTTAATAGTTCCTCATGTAATTTAAGAAAACATTTATCTCAAATATCTATTTGTTTTCAAACATCTAAGTTTTGAGAAAAAGTCAATTCTACTAGTATTCATCTTTTGAAAATCTTTATTAAGCTCGAGTTTTCACTATCACAAATTGACATCACATTTATCAAAAAATTTACTGCTATTTAGCTGTGCTAATTTGTTGTTCTACCTGAGTTCTGTTTCTCTTTAATCTGAGTTATTTAACAGGAAATTGAGTTCAAAAGGTGAATTGGGGGGTTAATTTGTCATTAAGCTGTTCTCCATAATAAAAAAATATAGGCATGTGTTATAAAAAACGCATTAGAATTTATTGTTAATTTATTACTTTAACATAGCACAAAAATATTTCAGAAATTTAATATTTTTTGCGAAATACCATCAGATAACAGAATACCGCACAATCAAATTTAAAAGCAAAAATATTGAATTTTTTGAAATATAATTAATATAATTGCGTTAAATCAATAAATTAATAGTATATTTGATGCTTCTATTTTTTTTTTTATTTTTTTTAATATGACACACCTATATATATATATATTTTATTTATATATATATATATATATATATATATATAGGCGTGTCATATTAAAAAAAAAATAAAAAAAAACAGAAGCATCAAATATACTATTAATTTATTGATTTAACGCAAATATATTTTAAAAATTCAATATTTTGGCTTTTATATATTTTTTTTACAATACGAGGGTACAATTTACTGACAATTTCAAGAGATACTAAAAGAATTTGTTGTTTGGTCAAACTTTGTATTAAAATGTACAGAGAATACTTTCAAACTTTGGCAAGACCCAATTTTGTTGCTCACTTTAAAGTGTCTCAAATAAACAATTTGTTGTGACAGCCGCGCACGTTAGAGATTAAGTTTTCAGATTTATAACACTTATAACAAAGAATTTGCTTGTTGATCGAATTTGATATTCAATTTATGTTAAATTTCAGAATAGCATATACTTTCGAAATTTCAGACAAAACCTGATCTTGTTGCTTATCCTAAGAAAATAAGCTTATCCTCGGAAATAAGCAATTTATCGCGACAGTTACGCGTAAGAAGTTTGACTTTCGACCCTTATATTTACAACAAAAGAATTTATTGTTCGGACAAATCTAGACACTCATACATAATCATTAAATAATTAAAATTTAATGCTATTAGTATTATGTATACATTTGATGTAAGATGTGATTGTATCTTCAAAATAAGGAAGTTGAATAAGTTTAATATCTGAAAAATAATTATTGGTACATATAAAAATTAAGAGTCACGTTATCTTTAAAAAATTTTTCATATCATTAAAAAAATTTGATAATTGTGCTGTATAAAATATTTCTAATATAATTTCTCTATTAATAAAACAGTCAAAATTACTCTTTTAAAATAAAAAATGAAAAAAGTAATAGAAAATTAGTTTTCAAGACTGCAACTAATAATGTCACAATTTAAATAATTGTGAAACAGCAGAAATTGCTGTTTCGCTCGATTTCTGTTGAAAGGCTAACAACAGAAGACATCTGTTCGATTTCTGCCGCCAATTTGACAGCAGGTCATGTCAATAAGTTCTGTTTAATTTCTGCCACCAATCTGCTACCAATCTGCTACCTGAATATATTCAGGTTTTATAAGTTTTGCTAGTAGAAAACTTAAGCTAAATACGGACGCAATCTGTTGACATGTTCTGATTGAATCTGCTGGCACAGTCTGCAATACCGCCATATCGCTAATATTTTGTTTATTGAACAATATGAGCAAATTTTCATGTATCTTTTTGTATCACATTAGATATTTAAGCTTAATTCTAAGAAAGAAGATTTAACATTGCTCTTCATGTAATCTACTAGTTCAGATTACTAGTACTAGTTTTGTAAATAGAGATTGACTACGAAATTTTATAAATATAAAGCAAATATTGATACAACTTGACAGCTCTGGATGTTACTAAAGTAGCAAAAAAGATCTAAATTAAAAAAATTTTCTTGGTCTTGACACGAATTCCATGGTAGACACATATATTACTGACTGTAAACTTTAATTGTGGGGAAGGATTGTCAAATCTATAAAAGGTACTATGTAAAAAAGATTGATCCGAAAAATACTGCATTGTGCCGGTTCGGATAGACGAATTCAGCGTTCTCTTAAGAGTTGGAAATAAAAAAAATAAACGATATATGAATGCGCAAACAAAAATCTATCGCTTAAGACTATCTTTATTCTCTTTGGACATCACGTATTTGGATCCATTCTATATACATATATTGTATTAGTGTTATAAGGTTATAAAGTATTATAAGGTGTTCTTTTTAAAATTATTATAGCCAAACATTCTTTTTGTAGTTTTTATGATTTGTTGAGGCTTTTACAACATATATAATTTATATTTTTTTATTATTTATAGGGGGGTGCGTGCTGCTGTTAGTTGATCATCAATCTGATGGTGAGTTGCTGCACCATTCTTGCCTATCTCCTGTACCCAATACGTACAACGTAATATACGCGTGTACTTCTTTTTATAATTCAAAGATTAAATTTCAAAGAATAAGTTTTGCAAGAGAAGAGGCTTTCAGAATTAAGCTAGGAATATGTATGTTTTTCGAAAAACAGATAGTTCTTCTGATTAATCCTGAATATAAAATGGTTACACATAATTATTCAATATTGTTTTTATTTCTTATTATTTTTTGAGAATATAAGAAATTTCTATTGAATTTCTATTAAATTTCTATTATTTTATAATATGTTTTTGTTATAATATATATTTTATTTTGTGAATTTTAATATTATATATACATTATTTCGTTGTAAACGAAGTTATTGATATATCTTAAAAATATAATGGCGTGAAACATAATGATTTAGGTGACTGTTTTTCTTTTATTAATTATCTGTAGATATAAATGTGCACTTATTCATTTCCATCGACAGAGAGACCACCATCTTTCTGGAGTATCGGTCGTGAGGATTCGAGAATTTATACATACATATATGTAATATACATATGTATATGTGCATATATGACATTGTTTAACGTGTTGTTCTAAACACGGTTATTGCGAAAGATATCACCATATGCCTTAGTAGTCGAAAGAATAAGATACCTGCACGGGATAAGCAGGGGATCCAGAATCGATTCCTAGCTGGTGATATTTTTCGTAAAAATAATAATTACGAATTTTCACGACTGATTTATGATCGATTTATGATCCGTGCCGTGACGTACACCTTCCCTTCTTATTTTGGGTTTCAGTATACTTGATAGAAGTTGCAACACTTGTTTTGCAACACATATATGTATACATATATACGCGTATGTATGTCTGTATAATTCTATTAACTTTCTTTGTATAAACATTAGCATTTTTTGAAATATTATTTTTTAATTATTTTTTAAATTTATTGAGCAATTGATTTTCTTTCTTGACAAAGTTTTTGCAATAAATGAACATCCAATAAAAATATTTATTAGAATTGATTCTGTTCTTGCTAACTTATCAAATGTATGCAAATGATATGATAAGGGATATACCTGTCATTGATAAGGTAAGAACTATATTAAACAAAAAAATGAAAACAAAAGCAAGATATAACAGAATATTTATGTCGCAAAACAAGTGTTACAACTTCCATCAAGTATACTGAACCCAAAGTAAGAATATATATATATATATATATATATATATATATATATACATAAATATACATAAATATATAGGATGTTCCGCGGTTCCGCGGTTCGAGCCACCGCTCGTAAAAAAATAGATGGAACCGAGATGAACATAAAAGTCCCATACCATTTTGTAATATAATCGCAATAATAATCGAGATATTAATTGTTAAAAATCCCGGCCCACCGGCAAAGCAAACACGCGGTAAGATACTTCCGCCCGGCGATCATTGTTGATAGGCGCGTGAGGAATTGTTCAAGCGGCTCGTGCGTAGCTATTACTGTTTGAAGTAAACAATTCCTCACGCGCCTATCAACAATGAGCGTCGGACGGGAGTATTTTGTCGCGCGCTTGCATTTGCCTGCCGGTTGGCCGGACTAATACGGTGATTTTTAATAATTAATATCTCGATTATTATCGCGAATATCACAAAGTGGTATGGAACTTTTATGTTTATCTCGATCCCATCTATTTTTTTACGAGCGGCAAAAGTCTCGCGGAACACCCTTATATATATATATATATAGAGAGAGCGCACACGCACGCACACGCACACACACACACACACACACACACACACACACACACACACACACACACACACACACACACACACACACACACACACACACACACACACGTCTCATTTTAATTTAAATAAAATAACTCAAAAACAAAGCAGTTGAAGAAAATGATTCACAAGGAGAATCGTAGAAGTGTTCATTGAGTTTTTCGATACCATTTTTTGGTGGTGGTTTTTGGGATAAAAAAAACTTACGGTTTGTGATGTTTATTAATATGCGGCTTTGTTTTCGAGTTAAAAATTTTTGAAGATCTGAAAAACTGGATGACTGCACCGGTGAATCCAGTTCGCAATCGGATCTTTTTAACATTGGTTTTTTTTTTAAATATATTTAGAAGTAATTATAAAATATTTTAAAAACAATTTGGTAAAATATGTAATATTTTTATCGAAATTCTCTGCAGTCTCAATAAAAAATTTATCAATTTTTTTATTATTATTTTTTACTTTTTTTATTACATTTCTTCCATTTTTTTACTTTTTTACTTATTATTTACCACGTCATTTTTTTCTTTCTCTCTTTATTCTTTCTTTTTTCTTATTATTTTATATTTTTATTTTTTTTTTTGTTTTCAATGTTTTATTATGTTATATTATGTTATATTTTTATTTTAGAACTACAAGCACACTTATTTTATTATAAGATTTCTTAATCTTATTGTTAGATCTTTTCTTTAGATCAGTATTTAAAAAAAGTTTATTTTTATAAAATATTGATTATTGAAAGAAAAAAATTTCGAGATTAAAATTATATAAGTGCCAACAGCTATAGTAGCATCAGATAGGACCTCAGTTTAGGGTTTCATCAATGTAATGTGAAGTATATTATTTTAGCTTAAAGGACACTTTCAATTAATAATCTTTTATTTTACATAATTATTTTATGTAATTATTTTATGTAATTAAAAATGTTTCTAGATCTTTTTTATCCATTTCCTTTCGTCACAAGATTTATTTCTACGTTTACCTTACGGCGATAATTTTTTCAATCATATTTATTTGACTAAGTTCAGGTGTATATTACGGCAAAAAATAAATTGAAATCAGTAATGTCCATGACAACTATATCTTTAAAATTCATTCTGGTTAAAAAGATGTATAAGGCGGATATATCGCAGTAGATTGCTGTGCCCCTGTCATCATCATCCTCATTCTCTTTTGGTATCTAAGATGTGCCAAATATCTAGCTTTGATAGCTCTAATGAGGAACTGTCGAATGCGTAAAGTGATATCTTTAAAAGACTAACTGCTTTGTGTATGGGTTTGAAGATCTAAAACTACTAACTAATTTTTAATATAATATTTTTTTTATTATTATCTACAAAAAGGTATACAATTGATAACTATACGTGATTAGCCCAAAATAAGCGAAGTTTTTTATTTACATATTTTTAGATCATTATTAAATTAAAATTTAATATCGTTGAATCCACAAATTTCACAAATCTTTAACTAATCTCACCTTATTTTATTTTAATATTATATTCTTGAATTCTATTCTATGTTTCAACTATTCTTTAGAGGAGAATTGTTTGTTAAATATCAGAAACTATCAACCCAATGAAGTTCAGAGCATTTTGAATAATAGATACCACAGACTATTTATATCTGGAAATCAATATTCTCGCAGCTATATTGTCGACAACCTCCACATTGTATAGCATTTTGTTTCAACTTGACTTGACTAACTTAGGTGAAACTATAATAACTTTTCTCTTTATTTATAATTATTATATCGAGAAGAGTCGTTAACATAAAATTATTTTTTTACATACATAATTATGTCAATAAAGCTAATAAACATATATACAATGAAAAACAATATTATGGAAAATGTGAAAATGCGTACACCCGCGCGCGCGCGCGCGCGCGCGCGTACATGTATGTGCACATACATACGTATGTATGTATGTACGATATTGTGGAAAACATAAAAATATACAGGGTGTTCGATAAAGGTCGGGACCCTGGATTTACTCAGAAGAATGACATTTTTGGAAGAAATGTTTTAGACAAAAATTGTAAAGTTTAAAAAGATCTATTTACTGATTATCAGTTTACCTTTGTTAATTTGTTACCTTGGGTGGACGCGCGGAGATCATACAGAGATCAACTTTGTTTTTTAAATGGAAATGTTTTTGTTTGTATTTTTGTTTGTATATTCTTGTAGCCTCTGGCCTCTGTAAAACAGAAAGCTTTGCAAAATACTATATAATAAAGTACTTTTTTAGTAAGTACATTCTAAGTTATGAGGCTATAATTTAATAATTATTATCCACATTTTGTACCAATTTGTACCATCGATAAAAAGTACAGTACCGTACTTTTGTACCGTATTGAAGAAAACGTGGCGCTGCTAACTTAACATTAAGCTAGCAGGACCAGATCAAAAAAAGAAAAAGGAACAAGAATAAAAATGCAAAGTATTGAATTTTTTTACTAATTTGTACCATCTAAAAAAAGTTAAAATATTGATCCTATTGAAACAACCTCCAATTTAATTTAAGCCTACTAGGCTATCATACTAGGGTATCAAAAGTAAAGTATCTTTTATCACATCGAATTATTTCGTATCGAATAAAAATAATATTGTTCGACTTTGCTGCAAAGAAAGAATATTTTACTCTTGAACTAAGGTATTGAGAATAATTTCCGAAGAAACAAGAGAATACAAAATTTGAAACCTTATATTTTAGTGATATATATTGCAGTACTTTAAGTATAGAGTAGTAGAGATTGTTTCTGCTCGTGGTGAAAGACTCTACTCTTGATGCTAGGCCTGAGTTAAAATGGGGGTTCTTTTAATAAGATCAATATTTTAACTTTTTTGATACAAATGGTAGAAATTCTTTGCATTTCTATCCTTGTCTTCTTTTTTTTCCTTTTTTCTTTTTTTTTATGTGCTCCTGCTAGCTTAATTATTAAGCTAGCAGCTTTTTTCAATATGATACGGGGTACACAATTTTTATTGGTGATACAAATTTGTACAAATTAATAATGCGTATATGCACATATGCGTATTAAAAGATTATTAAAAGATATAAGATGTATATTATTTTATATATTTATTTTACATATTTACAATTAAAATGTGCGTGTGGAATACATTGTTTAATATATTGTTTTTTAAAGTTGAAGTAAAAAAATCTTTTATGGAAATATAGATTTATTTTACATTAATTAAATTTATTTTTAAATTTAATAAAAACTTAATTTGTCAAAAATGTTTTATCAGACATTGTTTATTTTAATTTTTTATTATTATTAATTATTCTTCAAAATTTTATTTATTTAAACTCTTAATACAAACTTTTGTATAAGTTTTTTTAATATTATTAGATACGTTTTATATATTTTGATTTATAATGATTAATTATAATTAATAGAAATAATATTATTAAGAACTATGCTGGAAAATCATTATTTTTTTCATGCTGAAATATATATGTGATACATACATACACACGTACGTATATATGCACAGCAGACCGATATTTAATGCGCACGTGAATTTTCATATTAACGTATAGTCAGGTCGCATTTGGAGATGAGATCATCGATCCTATTGTTAGGTTCAAGGCCTATGTGACTGCTGGTTCTTACTTTCGCTTTTCATAGCTGCTGATGGGAAACGGCCAAACATAAACTATTCCTTTTTGCTCTTCCCCCCTTTTTTTTTCCTTATATGTATCCTTCCACTCATGGTCGACTACATTCCTACGGGATCAAACTTGTAACGCGTATAATCAGAATCAGAAGATATGGTAATGTGTCGCGCTAAATTCACGTGCAGCAAAGTTTACGTAGAACGGTAGCGAGTTTATTAACATGAGCCACTCAGATAATCAAAATTCACATTTTCATATTTTAGCTTCACGGTTGAATCGATTTTTATCTAAGTACTCAATGGATTTAAGTTATAAAAGTATTTTTTGTTTTTATTTCCGTGCATCGTGAACGGAGATATTACATCACACACTAAATTCAAAAGAATAAATTCTAAATTAAAAATGAAACGAGTAACGTCAATTCAGAGCCGCTAACCACAAGTTGTTAGTATACATATAAGCACAAATTAAACAAATTTAACAAAAAAGCAAAGTAAATATTTTGGTCCTGTGTTTGGATTATTTTCAATATTAAATTATAAATCGAATGTTATTAAATATTAATAATGTCTTAAGCCTTGATGCTTAGGTATTGTCTTATTAATCATAAAAGATACATGGTGTCAACAGCGTTTCTCAAGCGTTTTCAAGTTGAGTTATGTCCAAGATTAAAATGAACGTCAGATGTTTAAAATACAAATTCTTAAAATCTGGAAATTTATCACTTATGTTTAAACGCTTCTCACTTTTTTGATTGTTTTATGAGACCAGATTGTTTAAAACTATTCCATATCAGATCCACTGCGTTGCATATATGTAAGTTTATATTATTTTTTTATTATAATTCTTGTACGACATTTAGAGATTCGTATCGAAACTATTTGCTTATACTTATTTGACAATAAAGTGTATTTTAAACATCTCATGTTCATTTTAATCTTGGACATATTTAACTTGAAAAACTCTATTGACACACATACATTTTTACAATTAATAAGAAAATTATACCAACCTAAGTCAAGTCTTAAGATATATGTTAATATTTAATGTTATTTGATTTATAATTTTTTAATGAAGATGGTCCAAATGTGAGATCGAAACTTTACTTTGCAATTGTTAAATCTAATTGTTTATTAATGTACACATTAATAATTTATGTACACATTAACAATCTGTTGCCCGCTCTGAATTGGCATTACTCATTTCTACTTTTGATTTAATTATTTGAATCTAATTTTTGTCTATTTCATTATAAATTCTAAAATATTCATGCTGTCGCTAAATAAATTTGCTTGACTTTCTGTTTTTGTCACCCGGAATATTTTCTTTAAGATGACTTAAGATTCTTATGGTTACGCAAATAGCACTTACTTTTTCATAAATCTTTTCCACAGACCTTTGAGAGATGTCTTTTAGGAAATAAAAGTTAACATTGATTTAAGAGAAGTTAAAAAGTATCATGTAATACAGTATATTATATTTTTAATTTTATTTTTAAAATATAAAAGATAAAGTAAATATCCAATAATATCCAATATATTCATACATATCCAAATAATATATATTTTTTACTATAAATTATCTGTATGTATGGACATTTTTGTAACTTTAAAAAAGTAATTTTTTTATACATAATTTCTGCATACAGTCTTTGCTTTAATAAAACAGGAGGAATAATCTATTTTGTAAACAAATCTTGCATGTAGTTATTATTATAGTTACTTATTTATTGGAATTAATAAATCATCATTGTAATGAGACACGTAATAAATAAGCTGTACAATATACAAGCAATCATTGTAAATATTATTAGAATTTACATGTAATAAGTACGATAAATTATATGATTAGAAAAAGCAAAATACACATTGTATTTTGCTTTTTCTAATCATGTAATATATATATATATATATATATATATATATATATATATATTTAAAATATAAAATTAATGGAATAAGCTTTAAGTATAATAATATAATAATTTCCTTCAACTATATCTTAAAATATCTAGAGAGAAGAATATTTAGAAAGATTACATTTTGTTAAGAATTACGTGTTCTAATTTCTTACGTTAAGAAAAATAAATTAGTTAAATAGTAGAGGAAAATCACCGATAGTGACATTCCTAAAGGGATATGATTTCCTAAAGGAGAGAGATAAAGAGGCACTCTCTTATTTCTCAAAAATTAAGCGATTGCTCTTTATTAATATTAATGAAAACATGATTTGTTTAAATGATAGAAGACATAAATGTCCGTAATTTATATATCTGTAGCTTATAGTTCTTTATAAAATCTAAAAACTAAAAAATAGATTTTTCAAATGTGGAAATAAACTTTGTATGATTTTGCATATTGCGTTGTTTAAATAATAATACATTATCAATAGTATCGTTAGGTCATTTTACATGTTTGTAGCTTCCTAAACTGTTTTTATTTTCTCTTTTTTATTGTTATATTTTATTCTTTTTTATTTATCTTATAATGCGCTTTTCGATATAAAATTGAGATGTAGCATAAATCGGTATCTAGCTGTATAACAATAAAACAGATTATACCGTAAGATAATAATAATTTAATGTAATGTAACTTTTATGGTAGCACTTATTTGTATTTTATAGAATAACACAAAGGAAAATAAACATAGTTTATTAATTTACTAACCATTATTATTTTTTTTACAATTTCTGAATTTTATCATATTTGCATTATTATTTCTGATATTATGTCAATTTTGAGACTCAATTTTTCAAATGCTCATTTTTGATGTTGAAAAAATTAATTATTACGAAACAGTATTATATAAACTACTATATCGGAGAAGATATTTTCTAATTTGTATTTATATTTCTAAAGTTTTATATTTAGCTTTTATATAAGAAATTTAGTCAAAGAATAAATAATGTGTTTCTTGTATTAATGTGCATTGTCATATCATTGTATCGAATCCAGTGACCAAAACGGTTATACTATTGCCGTGAAATGACCAATCTTTGCAGAAGATAATCTCGTGTGAATATTAGATCCTATATAATTAACCAGCCTTATTAATTTATATTTTTCATTAGCGGGGCTTAAATTCATTTTTTTCAGTCCTATATTCCTCAAGGCCTCCTCCGCATTTCTTCTTGGTGAGAGCTTCTTGACACTAGTCTTCTTTACTCTGTAGAGCTTGATTTTATATTCCAACCGCAGCAGGACCTACTTTGTGGTCACTATTACAATTTGCACTCGGCATAGTCTTGACAAGCCTGATAGGTGTATCTATACATATATTTACTATATGTTTATTCGTATGTAAGGGTATAATTCAACTAACAAAGAATTTCTATACAAAATTTTTTAGTATAATGCATAGGAGATAGATATACAGAGTGTTCCGCGAGACTTCTGCCACCGCTCGTAAAAAAATAGATGGGACCGAGATGAACATAAAAGTCCCATACTATTTTGTGATATTCGCAATAATAACCGAGATATTAATTATTAAAAGTCACTATATTAACCCAGCCCACCGGCAAATGCAAGCGCGCGACAAGATACTCCCGCCCGGCGATCATTGTTGATAGGCGCGTGAGGAATTGTTTACTTCAAGCGAATTTTGAGTTTAGTATAAATACCTCCAATTTGTTAAGGTGAAATGTGATTTCTATAGCCTTCAAATATTTCAGTAGTAAGATACTTTCTCCCTACTCTCTTTTGATTTCAAACAAAGAATTTGTCACGTCAAATTAAACTCGCAAGACAATACCTATGCAAGACAATACCTATTTAGATTACACAATGGAGTTATTTGTTCTAGAGAGACCCCAAAAAAAAAAAGATAGTATATGTTATCACTTCCTTCCTTCCTCGTATCTTTAGATATTATCTCTCGATCGTACCTTCAAATAAGGTGTGAGAGTTTCATGTGTTCTGGTGCACTTTTGTAACGCTCATCCATGAAATGATAAAATGAAAAACAATAATGTTGTCAACAAGTTTCAGAACTCTTCACTTCTACTAATGTTTGTAGTTGCATATAAACCGCTTTTGCGCTGTAAAGCAACGATGTTAGAAAACAAAACATGACTCACTTTTACGAGTTTATGGATAGCCCATCCATAATAAATGATCCCCTAACTGAGTTCTGGTTGTCACAATCATATCACGTGCAATTATATTGACGTAATTGACACATCACATCACATCATTAAGTCATATCAACCATACACATCTATCAAAAATTAATTAAAGTGATGCGACTATTTGCTTACAACTAAATATTTCTGATTGTGCGAATCATATTTTTTTCTTTCCGTGCGTAAATAAATGTAATATCGTAAATAAAAAAAAAAGTACTAAACTTTACGTCACGTACATAATAATAATAATATCGATTAAGAAGTCAATTTCTTTCGTGTTGCAGGTATCGAGACAGTAGACGGCAACTTAAACATGAAGCTATAACAAACTTGCGCGCATGTCAAAATGCGGTAGAGGCTGTGATTATTTCATTTCAATCTTAAGTTATTAAAATAATCTAATATTGAATAATTTGAAACTGTTAATTCTTTTGTTTGAAGATATTCTAATGATGAATATATCAGTATAAATTTTTATTGATATGTAATTGGAAAAATTAAGAATCGAATGTTTGCAATATAGTTGAAAGTATTTTGTTGTTATTAAGAAGTAACTGAAAAGATAAAATAATTTAGAAGTTTCGGAACTCTATATCTTTACGCATATATATTTCCATATATGGATATATATACGTACGCACACACACACATATATATATATATATATATTTATACATATATATATATATATATATATATATATAAGCTATAAGCTTTAATAGCCAGAAGCAAATTCAACCAAAAGCATTGGTTAGAAGCAAAGACAACAAGAAGATATTTAATATTACGGAATCGAAAGAGAGATCTGTCACAGTTGCCAGTTTAATAAGTGACAATGTAGAGGTACGATACGATGAAGAGTCTGAAGTTATTGTTACGGGGGATGTCGTTTTGGCAGCCCCATCCAGGTTAAAAGAAGGGGTTAATCCATTAATGACGACGACGCCTACAAAAATAGTGACAACTTTCAACATGGATACCAGTGCTGATTCTAATATGGACACTGCTAACGCCAGTTCTACCGCTACAACTGTTGGCGCTATCTCTTCCGTTGTCGCCAACACTGCATCTTTAACATTGGTTAAGGCCG
The DNA here is from genome assembly GCF_055798465.1 of Pogonomyrmex barbatus. NCBI lineage: Eukaryota > Metazoa > Arthropoda > Insecta > Hymenoptera > Formicidae > Pogonomyrmex > Pogonomyrmex barbatus. Next base: position 7,865,857 of record NW_028297109.1, read on the forward strand.
AGAGGCCGGATCATTTGGCGGGGACATCGACGTCGTCTGCGACGGTAACTCCTGTAGCCACTGGATCGATCGGCACCGGAAGTAACCTCTTCTCTAGTATCGCTAACAATAATAAGACAACTAGATCAGACGATTGGCTAGCGACGAATAGTCCAGAATCACCACAAAACTCTTTACAGAGTCAGAATGTGGTCTATACCACTTCGCAACAATTGTCAGAACAGCAACAACCTATGGCTCATTCCAGTCCAGTTGCGCATCAACAAGTTAGCAATAATGGATATGCGAGTCCTATGAGTACTGGAAGTTATGATCCTTACAGTCCTAACGGTAAAATAGGTAAGTAAGCATTGTTTTAAAAAAACGTTGTACGTTACAACACGTTGTAAAAATTATTTTTAGAAGGCTACAGTATATTGAGGATTAAAGAACATTAATGGGAAACAACGTAATTTTAATATAAATCATATTATGAATATCACACACAACCCCCCCCCCCATACACACACACACACACACACACACACGCGCGCGCGCGCGCGCGCGCGCATACATGTATATGTATACGTGTATATGATATCAAAATTATTTACATCTCACAATTTTAACTATAGCGTTAGACTCATACATATCTAAAACATGTATGTACATTTTCATTTTTCATAATTTCATAATTTTTTGCATTTTTTTTGTTTCTTATTAACTTCAGAATTATATAACTTAAATTATATGTTTATAAATTTGAAATAAGCTTTGAAATAATAACGATAGAGCGAGAACGGACGAAAGAAACGATGCGGACGAGGTCTCGATGCGTGTCGGAGGCCTCGCAGTGTTCAGCGAAGCTTTACGAGACTCTGTAATTGTGTCCGGTTTGCTCGCTATTGGCCATAATAGGCTCGCATCTTAATGATAGGACACCGTTTACAGATTAGATGATCAAAATTCAAACAAGAAAACAACAATAAAAGCAATTTATTTTATTAAAATAAATATAAAATATATTTAAAATTATAAAATGTTTTAAACCGTCGAAAATGTATATTCTTTAATTGTACATATAAAGTTAAAAATCTAAATATTTAAATATTTAACGAATCTAGAGCTTAAATAAGACTAAAAGAAATATTGCGAAAAAAAATATAGTAGCATAATTTGATTTTAAAAACAAGGTTATGCAAAACAAGATTATCTATTTGTATATGAGAGAATTTGAAATTATTTATTTTGACAAAAACAAGTATGTTACCGAATTTGCATCCACACACATGTAATTGTTTTAGATTATTTGTGGTTACAATATAAATATATGAGCTATTGAAGTAATTTGTATTTATTATTAATATAATTTATGAAGTTTCGTGGGATAATTAAATGTTCTCTTTATTATAATATGTTAAAGAAACATTAACTTTTTTGTTTTTACAAAAGCGAATGTAACTTATATAACACATATTTTAATATGCTCATATTTTAATATTACCATCATGACGAAAAATGTAATATATATAAAAATAATTGTTACTCATAAGAGGATCTTAAAATCATCTTATTTTGTGAATATGATTCTTTTATGACGACTATTTTTATATATCGCTTTTATAAATTGAGAAACTTTGAGTAAAAAAACATTAATAATGTCTTCTGTACACAAAACATACGTAATATACTTTTTCTTCCTTAGCTTTGCGCGCGCGCGCGCGTGTGTGTGTGTGGTGTGTGTGTGTGTGTGTGTGTGTGTGTGTGTGTGTGTGTGTGTGTGTGTGTGTGTGTGTGTGTGTGTGTGTATGTATGCTTTACTTACAACATTAAAAATTACAACATTATCAAATAGAGAATTTACTTAAAATCTTTTTGTATAAATGAATACATGGTATATAATAAAGTTTTAATAAATTATTAAAAAATATGTTACGATATAATTATATTGAGTAATAAAAATGATTATTTTTTTATTGGAATTGTAAAGTGTAAAATCTATTTGATAATATATCTGAAGCCGTTATCACTTTTAGTATGATTGCCTCGGGCGCGAATACAATTGCGTGATACACAAAGAGAAATATCTTTCTTTAGATTTAATAAATTTGCTTAAATTATTACACTTAAATTATTAAACTTTCTTCTTCTCAACGCACTTTTTTTTCTCGCCAATAACTAAATATATATTCGAAAATATATATATTCGAAATATATATATATATATATATATATATATATATATATATATATTCGATAATTGATTAGTTTCAGCAACTTCTTCTAGAACTGTATTAACTATACAATTTCCACTTTTCTGGATATTTAAAAAAAAAACAATTGGAAAACAAATTAATGTTTTTTAAATGTCCAGATTGAGAATATTACATATTAAAATATTACATAAAGTTGTTGTTAACATTACAATTCATTTGTTTTTTAAATGCATTAGTTTTTTAATCGCTATAAAGTGTAAAATATGGCAAAGTTTAAAAATTTGGTAGTAACAAAATATAAAGAAAATATTTATAAAATATTAAATAAATATGTTTTCTGACAGTGAGAACATTATCTTAATTAAATAAAATAAAGTAAAAAATTTTGTTTTTAATGATTTTGCGTGCGTGTGTATGTGTGTGCAAGCATAGCCAAATATATGTTGTGTGCAAAAAATTACACTGTTATATATGTTTTTTGCAATTAAAAATTAATTTTGCGATTTAAAAAAGAAGATAAGTCATATTTTTTAGGATGTTTTATTTTATTCCAAGTAATTTTATAAAAAGAATTGAATACCATTACTAATACTAAATACTATTATTTTCTTAAACTTTAATTTTCTATGAAAAACAATTTCATTTAAAAATAATTAATAATCTTTATATTGTTAAACAATGTTTATGTATTAAAAATAAGTAAATTATATATAATTATTATGTACACAATTAAGTTACTGTAATACAGAATTTCAATTATTATCTTTAAAATGTAACAGTAAACGTTAACAATAAACGTTCAATAAATTAAGGATATATTATACAATTTTATATATATTATACAATTTTAAAGCTTAATACACCGACTATTTAACTAAATACCTCGGCAAAAATAGATTTTGAGCAGAATATTGTTATCAATTTTTGATGGCAGAAAGGCAGCAAATTTCAAACAGAATATGTGTATGAATATGTAATATCTGCTAATTACCGCCAGATATCAAACGGCTAACTTACTATGCTTGACAAATTATATATATATGCAAAAATCGGACTGTTGATATAACCGGCAAATTAGCGAGACAGAAATCGAAGGGTTCTGCGTAACGCAATTTGATATTAGATTAGTGAGAAAAATCAAGCGGGATCTGTGCGGGTTGATGCTGTTTCGTGATAGTTGAAATTATTAACATTATTAGTTTCATTAAGTATTTATATAAATTATATATTTCATCCAAGTCACATCGTTGTAGTTAATTTTGATTATAGTTATAACTAACGTCAGCCTCATTGTGCAAGTCTCTGATTAGAATCGTGCATTAACATGTGTGGGTGTGTCTCCCGTGCTCATTTTCAGCCTTGAGTAGTGCTTGGATTACTTATACGAGAATGAGAGAATTGCAATTTTAAAATTATGATCAGAGACCGAAAGAATGTAAAGAAGGAAATATACACGGAAGAAAGGGAAGAGGACATAGCTGTTATAAGAAGAATATATAAAATACTGATTGAAGTAATGCGCGTATATGCATCAATATGCATCAATATGAATTAAAAAAAATAAAACAATTTTTAAGTCTTATAACATTTACAAAAACAGACCAAACCTATAATTCACATACATTCATAAATTTGTTATTTAGAGACCAAACAAATATCTTTTTAAAGTTAAATTTTTGTTTCGATTTTCACGAAGAAGAAATTAGAATGTTGCCATAACAGAATAACAATGCTTTTCGCTTATCCACTTATAAGAGAGTTACGGAAACTATGGTATTCTTGAAGTGACCTGTATGGCTACCTCAAGCGTAGTGAGGATAGCAGCTATATAATTGTCATAACATGTCAGTTAACTAACTGTAACTATAATTACTAAATACATAGTATAGTAACAATTTAAAAATTTAATCGAAAAATGTTTTATTTTGGATGTTACCTTTGAAAATAAAGAGAACCTTCAAATCTTATGCTTTGAAGATAAAGCCGTTTTGCAAGCTTTATCCACACTTTTAACAATGTGAACAATAGGCATCACAATGTGTGTAACACACATTTTATCTTATGTAAAAACTCTTTACAAGATGGTGGTGATCTAGTCTATAATATAATAATATAATATAATATAATAGTCTATATTGAATGGAACTGAATTCTTAATGCCATACAAATATATTCTATAGATCTCTCAATCATCACTATTTGCTTTGTAGACTACATTAGAAAGAGAGCGATAATTCTTTGGTGGTAGCCATATATGAATCATATATGAATGATATTTTAACCAAATGTTACTTAACAGTTATACTCAATATAATATCAATATAATGGATTTGGATCCACATACATCTCTTTTCCAATCATAGAGGATGTTGTAACAGGCAATTTTTTCGTGTGAAGTGATGAAATATGTGTTATATATGTGTGTGTGTGTGTGTTATATTGTCAACATTAATGTTTTATTTAATATTAATTAATTTTACTTTGCTTTTATTAGCTAATTGTTTTACATATTTAAATGTATATATTACTTGGACATTATCTATTTGTCCTTTATGTTGTGTTACAAGTATATTTTTCATTTAATATATATTTATTTAATATATCATATTTCATTTAATATATATTTTCATTTAATATATATTTTCAAAACAAAACAATCTCTAGCTTTTACATTGTTCCTTAATCTACACAAATATAAATTGCAAGTAAATAAAAAGAATAATTTAGAAATTGTACAAGTTATATGTAATTTCACTTTTTAAATGATATTTTATTTTTATATATAATTTTAGCATTATTGTCAGCTTTATGATTAGTCAACTCTAATCGCTAATAATTTAAAAACTATTATAATCTCGATATTTTTGTATGAAAATTTTCATCTCGTTTTTAAGTCGGGAATATGTCATAGAAATTTTGATCGCGAGTTGTGAGACATACATACATACACACACATATATATATATATATATATATATATATATATATATATATATTCATTTATTGAAAAGTTGTAGTGATTAAATCTTTTCTAAAAAACAAATGCTAAATATAATATGTTTTTTTTGTTTTTTTTTACTTATAATAAAACATTTATTAATATTCATATAATTACAAAATGCATATTCTCACAGTTTGTCGTAATAATTATTTGTTTTATTAATTGTGTTATTGCAAAATAGATAATTCATCCATTTGAATTCGAAGAAGCTTTGAAACAATTGTAATCAGTGCTGACAAATAATTACCTAATAATTATCTAAATGATTAATATAATAAAGTATTATAGTGATTCTGCAATTTTATGTTAAATAATGTATAAAGCAACATTCGGTGCATATTTATTTTTACATTTATTTACATATTATTCTTCAATATCTTTGTGTGTGCGCGTACATGCCGTGTATGCGTGTGTGTGTGTGTGTATGCGTATGTGTGTATGTGTTTTATGAATATGTTATTTATATACCAACGAATTACAAAAAAAATTTTTATGAAGATTATTTTTTATATCATTATAGATTTTGAAATGTTATTTCTGATTTTTATAAACTTGGCACTTGAATTTAATTAATTAAATTTTCAATAAAAAATTATTATGTTAAAAAAAATGTTATTATCTATTTGTTTGTGTAAAAATACAGAATATTAATGAATGAAAATTTAGCAAAATATAATAAAATATTATAAAATGTATTCTAGACAAACTATATTTTTAAATAGACAAGATTGAAAAATTCAATCTTGTTACATCTCAACGTTACGTACAAGAGATTTTTTACTTCAAAAATATGGTTAATAACTAATATGGTTAATATGGTATGGTAGTTTATTCAGGGTTGGCTAGATACATGAGAGTTGTCCTCCTTTCTTTGACCATGACCCACCCCGATAGCCTCCGGCTACATAGTAGCTCTCAGCCTCGTTTAAATGCTCCCCCGCGTTTGTAATTCTACCTCGCGATGCGCAACACATTCGTGTATATTGTGTACGTATGTACATATGAAAAAAGTTTCATATTTATTTGACAATTTCTTACAATATGTGTATATTTCGTACAGGTAAATGACGTCAAATAGTTTTGTTGTTTTCATCATAAATCGTTAAGTAGCTTTCTTTTTTATTAGGCATTATTATTCTCTAATTTTAGAGATTGTATATCGATTGAAAAAAATGTAAGAATCAAGTAAAATAATAATTAAACGATTTAAAAAATTTAAAAAAATTTATAATAATGCAAGTATGGAATCGTTTAAACCTATAAAATTTAAATATCAAATTTGAAGTAATTAGGATTCCAATTTTTAAAAAATATCATACTGGTAAATCAACAGATTAAAAGTTGCAATTAAAAATTTTAAAAAATTTTGTTATTAAAAATTTTGAGACGTTTAAATATGATTTAGATAAATTAATTTCTTATGGATTTCTTATGGATTGTGGATGTAAGTATAGTTTAATTTATGAATGAATTTATGAGTGTATAGTTAACATATTGATCCGCACATATACATTAATGTTATTTTATTTTTTTCGATTAAATCGAATAATAATAATAATAATAATAATGATTATGATGATGATGATGATGATGATGATGATGATGATGATGATGATGATGATGATGATGATGATGATGATGATGATGATGATGATGATGATGATGATGATGATGATGATGATGATGATGATGATGATGATGATGATGATGATGATGATGATGATGATGATGATGATGATGATGATGATGATGATGATGATGATGATGATGATGATGATGATGATGATGATGATGATGATGATGATGATGATGATGATGATGATGATGATGATAATTGAAATATAGTGAATTGTTACTTTAGTACTTGCTGCGCGCCTTGACGATGAAAGTTCGTAAACGAATTCAACTCAATTTCGGCAAGTTGTTTCTATCGGTGCCACTAGCTCTCCCTTGTGTCTGCCACTCTCAAACGATTCCATACCATTCGCCTGGCCTCAGTTGAAGGTGAACCGTCGGCGTTGCAACTTCTACGTTCGTTCTTCATTATGACCTTCAATTGTGATATTGCATTAATGAATTTCAAATCAATACGATAATCAGTACGTAGTAGCTACACGAATAATCACGAAAGTGCTTATTATCAATGTGATTATTTTATTACAAGTGTTTATGTATCATCATCGTTTAGATTCAACAAGACGATAAAATATATAGCTCGAATTTCTAACGATCTATAAACTAAATATACAAAAATTGAAAAGATTTAACGGCCTTAAAATCTTAAAAAGTCAACCTTCGCAAGTCACATTTAATAACTAACTAATCATTTTGTGGGCCAAACTTTACAGTAAAGAATAATAATAATATAAAATGGCGACATGTCGTTCGCGACCAGTCACGATGCGCTGATGGCGTCGGAGCTATTCTTCTGTGCGTGCTACTAAGAGAACACGTGCGTGTGTTAATGCATTACATTCCCACATTCCCTAACTAGGACAGGATTACACACAATACACACGATGATGCACCAGCAGTTGCTTTGCTTAGGATCTTTAGACTGACCTGAATATTCAAGGAAAAAATTGACATTCTATTCATTCACGATTTTTATCTTTTTTTTTTTGTTTTGTTTTGTTTTATTCAGTAATTGTGAAAATATTTAGGTGAGAATTTCAAAAATTTCTAATTTCACTATATATATCATCTTTTAGAATTTTATTTTTCTCTTATTATTCATTTTTCTTGAGTTTCTTCAACTATAAATATAAGGAGTAATTTATAGTTAAAAATTTTTTAAATTTTAATTTTTTTCTATTTTATAAAAAAGCAAAAGTAGAAATATAAAAGTAAAAAAATAAATAAAATTCAATTAAAGTAAATAAGAAATGATAGAATTGAATATAATTTTAAGTATAAATTTTTACAAATTTGAAAATAGAAATAGAAAATAAAATTTCAAAATAAATCATAATATAATTGAAATGAATTAAAGTTTAATTGAAAAAAAACTACAATTGTATTAAATTATTCTTAGTTTAATTCTTAACATAAATGTGTTTTAAAAACATGTATATGCACGCGCGCGCGTGTGTACACGATATGTGTGGAATAAGAAGTTATTATTTGCAATGTATCATATGCTAATTATGTTAATTAATCATGATTGTCAAATTGTGATAGATGAATTATCTTTTTTTAAACAAGAATGAAGATATAAAATAACGAAAGATTTAATTTAAAAAAATCAGTTACATAATGATACACTTAGATGATGTTTATAATGTAAAAATAAGTACATACATAATAATAAAGAGGGAACAGAAATAAAAATGGAAACAAAGTCAAGAGAATAGAATTGGCAATCACAATTGAAAAATGGAACAAAGAAAGATATTGATCAATATTTATTTCCTCATTATTTATTTTATTAATTTTATTATTATGTACTTTACATAACAAAAGATTGTACCACTAAATTTCTTTTTGTTATTATTTCGCTGTGTTATTCTAAAATTGTGAATATATTATTTTATTTTTTTATTTTATACATTTATTAGACGAACTATAAAACTGTTTCTAAATAGATACTTTTATTATTTTCGCTAGGGTTACAGAATTTGTACAATTTAATAAAGAATTAGTATAATTTATAACTTACTTCTATTTTACAGTGCCAGCCTACAGTGCCTTGCAATTAATCCTAACATGTATTTTTATCCTAAAATTCGCATATAAACACACGCGCATTTTCAATGTTCAAGAATTAAGATGTTTTAAATTTCATTTGTAAACTTATTTATGTCAGGAAATAATTAAACGTACTACTTTTATAAAATTTAAAATTTTAAATTAATATTTTCAATATTACATATTTTTTTAACGCTAATGAAGATATCTTTTAATGATAAATGATGTTCTCTCCCTCCCTCTATTTCCCTCTCTTCCCTATCTCTTCTTCCTCCTCCCACTCTCATTCTTTCCATTTTTCTTTATATTTCTCCTATATTCTTTGTATTCCTCCCAGATGGCATGCACGCGCATCATCCACACACAATTGCGAATTGATATAGATCTTGTTACATACACTCGGTGATATTCACGCACGCACGCACGCACGCACGCACGCACGCACGCACGCACGCACGCACGCACGCACGCACGCACGCACGCACGCACGCACGCACGCACGCACGCACGCACGCACGCACGCACGCACGCACGCACGCACGCACGCACGCACGCACGCACGCACGCACGCACGATTATGATATTCATTTATTCCCAAGTGGAATCATTGTTGCATTTTTTTAAGGTCGCTATTTTTTTTAAATCGTATTTTTTTTTTTTTTATAAAAGTTAAGATGATATAATATAATATAGTTGCTTTTCAAAAAGTTGCAATTTCAAAGTATGCAATTTGCTGTATGCAAGTATATGTATACTAATTTTAAAAATAATTATGTACATTTTCTACATTAACTGATTCGTCTCTATTTTGTATATAAAAATATTAGACACGGTTATAAAAAAACGAATAATTTACGAGATATTTTATATTTTGTTATAATATATCAGAATAAAGTGTAAAATAACTCATAACTTTTTATTAACTTTTTGATAACTGTACTTTTATAACACTTTTATATTTTAATCCTATTTCCTAAATATACTTTTATATTCAATCAAACTTTTCAATTTTTTTATATTCACACAATTAAAGAAATTTTATTATGTGACGAAAAGTAGATGGCTTCATTTAAAAAATGGCGACTGTAAAGAAATATCGACAATAGTTCTATCTACGAATGAATCATTATTATAATTATATGCTTCTCCGAAACTCTTTGTATGAAATGATTTCTTCTAAAATTGAAAACAAATAAAATTTTGATTGATAAATTAAAATTGAGCACTTTATAATCTATTATAATATAAGAAAATAAATACAAGTTATTCTTGAATTTTTAAGAAAATTTGTAAATAAAGTGATAAGCTATTTAATAAGTACATCAGAAAATAATAATAATATAATTTAATAATATACAGGATATCTATCTTATAATTAATGATTAATTATGAGATCGTGGATATACAGAAGTTGCAATTCTTTTTTTAACGAGAAACGCGCGATTAAGAAGATCCGGCTTGAAAAACAAAAAAAGATTGTAGATTCTGCGCTTTTATTCTGCGATTTTTGAAGAACATAGAGAAACCCATAAATGTTGATATGAAAAATCCATAAACATGAATATTGATAATCTATATATAGTGATACGTATCCATAATTGGCTTCGGAATTGTTATAATTATAAATCTCGCATAGAAATTGATAAGAATAATTTCTGCAAAAACGTGGAATACACGTGGAACCAATACAAACAATATTCTGAACAGTGAGAAATAAAGTTAAAGTGAAAGCGAAAGTGAATAGTGAAATGCTGCAAAGAATATCACGGATGTCACCCGTTATGAGAGTACGGAGAAGATGGGGCAATAATAAATATATTGAAAGTCTTGAGGAATCTAGCCCAGAAGTGTCGAGTAGTGATACGTTCTCGTCAAGCTATCAAGAAGATTTGAGTGCGTCAGTGCGTGAACAACTTTGGGACTTAAATATTCATCGAGTATTCGGGACAGACACGAGAACCGACTGTCGCGCTATCGTCGCTACTAGTAATGCAGAAACAATTAATAGCGATAATTCAGCTTTCTCTTCTTTTATCCAAGGTAAATGTAATCGATGACGAAATTATTGTAAGATGTATGTGTATTATATGATAATTTTGTACACAATTATTAAATTTATAGAAAACTGAAAAAAGGAAATATAATTTTGAAATTCTAAAGTTTCAGGGGATTTTCATTTTTTATTTTTAGAATTTTTAGATTATTGGATTGGAATGATTTCTATATTTTTAATATTTAAAAATATTAGAAAACATAATGTTAGAAATGTTTGGAACATTTTTATATATTAAATTGTATTTTTGTATATTTCCATTTCAGAAATATAAGTATAAAAAAGGGAGAAAAGCCTGATGTTTCGTTTTCATTAAATTAATAATATCTAATTTGTTTCCAAGAATTAATATTAAATTTTGAGTCTGACAATAAAAGTAATTTTTTAAATTGAAATTTATTAAAGGACATTTGGCATTTTGGTTTTTGATGAAACTAGGGTTTCGGTCAAATTAGCTGAAATTTTGATTGGTGTAGATTTTGACTTACTGATACGGCGGTTCAATTAGGATTCTCCGAATCCTAATTCGAACTCTATTCCTTCTTCCATACCAAATCCGAATTACCAAAATTTAATTATTCCTCGTTATTTTTTTCCTCTCGCTTTGTGGAGGGAGAGGAGATCCCTCCCGAGATCGGTCAATCCGACTCCGTTTTGTGGGCCTCCGAGGCCGATCTTGGATAAAAAGGATTCGATTCTCCACAGAGATCATCCTTCCCGTTCTCGGAGTCTCGACAGCAACATCTCGCAAGAAATTAGCGAAACAAAAAACTGAACCAAAATCCTGAAGTCCAGTCGAAAAAGTACCGAGATGCTCTTTCTCCATGGCGAGCACGCTCGGCAACAGAGTTCTCTATCTATCGTGCCTTTACAAAACCTCGCCTCGCAATACCAGGGAGCTCCTGACACATCCCGTACACGTCAACGAGATCGAGGAATCGGGAACTACCCGGTATTTCCGCTACAGAGTAGCAGCATCTTCGAGATGGTCCTCCCTCCATCTCCCGCAAATGTAATCCGCCGAATCACGCCGACTTACCGTGGCCGATTGACAGATAAACAGCTGTTTGACAGCTCGCGACGCGGCAAGGTACATACATACGTGCACCTCGCGCGTCCCCGAAACGCTCCCCTCCCCCTCCCCCCTCCTCCTCCTCCTCCTCCTCCTCCTCCTCCTCCTCCCTCCTCCTCCTCCTCCTCCTCCTCCCCCCCCTCCGACTGTCACCAAACCGCCGCGCATGCGATAGTTTAAATCCGATCGCCCGATCTGATTTTCGTTTTTGCGATAATCATTAATTGATCGTTAAAGATCTTACTAATTGGACATATTGGACATTCAAATTCACATCATTATCATGTTATATCGTGATTTTGACATTATGACTTTTAAATATTTAAGAAATTATGAGTAAAATATTTATTATTTAGTTATAGATTATTTAATGTGCTATAGATACTAAATATAAAAAAATTTTTATTGCAATATCCATTGAATAAATAAACTAATGAATTTACTTTACTTTAACTCCTAAAGAAAAGTAAGAAATAAAATATTGTCTAATAGTTAATTTGAATTGTTATCTTGAAAATTTCTTGGAAAATTTGGCAGATTTTGAATTTTGATTTTGAATTTGAAGGAAATAGGAAATTTTCAGGAGTTTTTAGAGAAAAAAATGTAT
>NW_028297109.1:7878571-7944898 GCF_055798465.1 Pogonomyrmex barbatus
AAACAGAAATTGAAGATATATAAAGAAAGCTACCTGCAATTTACATTTTACCGCTATATCCTCTTCCTGGATATATCCTTACAATTGATATGTAAATGTAATGTATTATATGGATAAGGTATTGATATATTGAACAAGTGTGTCTTGTCACATTTGTCATTCTTGAAAAAATGAATAGCAACAAATGTGGTTAATGTAAGGAAGGGAAAAAGTAGAAAATTATATTGGCAGGATGAAATTAAAAGAATCGTGATGAAAAACGATTTAAATAATCAGTGACATTGCTGGCGAGAAACATGTCCAAGGATTAAAATCTATTATTATTAATAATATAGCATTCTCCCGAATCCTGGCTGTAAAAAGAATGACAGGGAATAAAGCCTATAAGATATTTGCTATTCAGTAGCATTGCATGAATGAAGCGTGAACCAGAAAAAAAATGATATGCATAACAATAGCTTAGAGTCTATATCACTTATCACATACAGCATAATATATCTTGCTAGCATGTACATTGTTTATACTAGAAAGAGGGAGAGTGTAGGAAACAGGCGTGAATGTTGTGCGTGCGTGCGTGCGTGCGTGCGTGCGTGCGTGCGTGCGTGCGTGCGTGCGTGCGTGCGTGCGTGCGTGCGTGCGTGCGTGCGTGCGTGCGTGCGTGCGTGCGTGCGTGCGTGCGTGCGTGCGTGCGTGCGTGCGTGCGTGCGTGCGTGCGTGCGTGCGTGCGTGCGTGCGTGCGTGCGTGCGTGCGTGCGTGCGTGCGTGCGTGCGTGTACATATGTGAGAAAAAAGAGAAAGAAGGGAGAGAGAAGGAGAGACTAAAGTGAAAACGAGAAAGGTGAAGAATGAAAAGATCGGACAGGATCAACACCGTAGCAGAATGGCGCATCTTGAAATTATGTATTAATATTTTTTTATTAATACAAACACATAAAAATGTACAGGGCGTCCCTCAAAAAGGGAAACGACTAATAAAAGGAAGGAATGTTATTTTCACAAAAGATATATATTTTTTAAAAGATGCATTGTGTATATAACATGTTATTTAAATGTCATAAAACAGGAATTTTCTTTAAATGTATTATTTTCGTATGGAATATAGAAATATAATATTCATAATTAACTAATATATACAGGAAGCAAAATAAAATTTTTACATTGTATGCTAATTGTCTTCGTTTTTTATATATAGCTTGTTATTGCGAAAACTTTTTACAAATGTACATTTTTAATAAATAAGAAAGAAATGTACGGGACGTCCTGTGAAGGTGTGTGAGGAAATATAATAATATTCATGATGAAATATATTGATGTCTTTTTTTTTTTTTTTTTTTTTTTTTTTTTTTTTTTTAGTTACAATTGCAACTATGATGTAAAATTCTGATTTAATTGCTTTCAAACAAAAATATAGAAAAATATACATATTTTTTTTTAGTAAGAAAAAGAAATATATTTTAAATGAACAGTATATCAATTTGAGATTTCGTTTATGAAAATTGTACAGCGAATAATGTAACAATTCACTACACACACTACACACACAACGCACGCACGCACAGACACACACCGTACACATACACGCGCGCGCGCGCGGCGGACAAAGGGTATTTACCGCAACGTGATCATTTCGAGATCATAATTTTTTTAAATGAGATGCTATATTTTTATTTATATTACTATAGTTATGTTACAATATAGTTTATAATAGTTACGTTATAATATACTTCATTAATAACAGATTTAAATATGATTTTCTTATGTTGTTAGATCATCTTAAGATCAATATATTCTATATGAATGATAAAATTTGTTTTTTTTTATGAATTATATTATTACGTTAATAACAATATGTTATCCCATTTAAAATAATGTTAATGATCTCGAAGTCTTTCGTAAAATAGTAGATATTAAAGAAAATGCTGCCTATCATAATATTGATTTTTTAACGAATCTTTGGTATTTTTTCATATTATTAAAAACATCAACAAGGATGTTCTAAAAGACCAAATTACAAGAAACACTCTGTACGTGTATGTAGAATGTCCTGCCACTACTGCATTACTTTTAAAAATGTATTTCTAAAATGATATAGAGGAAAAAATTTTAATGCAAAAATGTCGAGATTATAGCATTTTTCATATTAGAAACTTGAAGTTGACCAATTATAATAACTACAATTCACGCGTTTATGTATATATGTACAATGCGGAATAAAAACGAATAATTATGATTACATTTGATCATTGTTAGTTTGATATTTTTTTTATAAAAGACATGAAAAATAATATAAATTTTAAATGTACTCTCTTTTTCACCTTTATCATTGTGCATTACACCTGAACGCGTGAGTTTAGTAGTTACAATTGGTGAACTTCAATCGATTATAATTTCAAAAGTGTTATAGCATTAAGAGAGAGAGAAAGAGAGAGAGAGAGAAATTTTTATATTAGAATTTTGTATTTTAAATTACTTCAGAATATTTAAAATATCTTTAAAAGAAAATGCAGTAATCAAACATTTTGTATAATATAAGTTTTGCAGAAAAGTGTTTCGAATAAAAGTTTTGACATAAAGTATAAAATATCTAAATTATTCATTTTTTGATAATTATGTCTTATTACTTTTATGCATGGAATAATGAGATGAATCAATTGGTGTAAAAAAAATATACGGTTACTTTTCGAAAAAGATATTACATAAAGATATTGCAAATCTCCATTTTTTTTAAACAGCAACTATGTATTTTCTTTTCATCTTGATTCATTTCATTGTTCTGTGCATAAAAGTATTAAGATATAGTTGTTAAAAAATGAATAGTTTACGAAATATTTTATATCAAATTGTATATCAAATTCAAGCTTCATAATTTAGACACTTACTAAAAAAATACTTTATTATAGTGTTTTGCAGAGCGCTCGAGGTTAGCTACAAGAATATATAATTAAAAATGGTGATTTCTATTTAAGATGACAAAGTTGTTCTCTATATAATCTTGACATGTCTACTCGAGGTCAAACTGATAAAACCAAAAAATCAGTAGATCTTTTTAAATTCTAAAATTTTTATTCGAAGTCTCTTCTATAAAACTTTATTTTTCGAGACATTCAGAAGTTCTGACCTTTTTGGAACAGGGATCGCGTGCGTGCGTGCGTGCGTGCGTGCGTGCGTGCGTGCGTGCGTGCAACATTTATTTATCTATAATATGAAAATTTATTACGTATGACATGAATTATTTTCAGTATATATTGGAACGCAATCTTTAAATATCATCGGTGTCTATCGTATACGATTCACCATTTTTATCGATATAATATACAAATTTCGGAATCTACTAAAATGTTAATGTTAGAAAAACTAGAAAAACTAGAAAAACTAAACAACATTTAGTTAAAAGCAAAAATTGACAAAATAACATTGCTAATGATTCATAAATTTCGAGTACTTGATTTGTTTTTGCTTATGTCGCAAAGATTAGGCTTATGTAATGAATTTTTTTTTGTGGTTATTAAAATAACATGTATACAGGATTTGAATTATTATAAAATTTACACTCATACAAATTCAAAGAATTGAAAATTTTTAATTATTTAATTGTTACTTATTGTTCGCATTACAATTTTAGAGCAAATAAAACAGAATTTAAGATCGACTTTCTCTTTTCATTAAATTAATTAAAGATTAATTAAAGATTATAAATTTTGTAAGATAATTAAGAAATGACGGATGAGATGCATAATATGTTTAAGATGAAATCATCTTTCGTTTTAAGCAATCGAGAACTAACGTGACGGTTTAAAGCAGTAATAAGTAGAACAAAAATAATGAAATTTGTTGAATTCGATTAATCCTCGAGCAGTTGTTTTTTATGATAATAATTAATCATATAGAAAACATTCATGTTGTTATCATTGTTGTTATCATCATCATCATCATCATTATTATTATTATTGTTATTGTTATTAAACTTATTTTATCAAATTTATATATCTTAGAAAATAAATTTAATTTCAAATGTTTTAATCATCACCCATAAAAATTATAAAAGAATTATTTAAAATATAATTAATAAAAATTTTTTAAAAAATTTATTTTTGTAAAAAATATCAAGATATTAAAATATTAATTAATCTAATGTCAATTACTTGTACTTCTGCTCGAGGTTTAAACTGATTCCTGAAAATAAAAACTTAACACTAGTTCGGTAATAGATGATAGATAGATAAGTTAGATTAGGTGACCGAATTCTAGTGCAAAGCCTTGTGCCTTCAGCAGCAGATATCGGCTCACCAACAAACAAGAACTAAAGAAAAATATTTGGAATTTAACCGTCCGTCTTAATTTTTTAATGAAAAAATAAACCTATTATCAAAAACGTAAACAACATTAAGCCTGTTTAGAGTTATTATTACTAGAGATACGAAAATAAAGGAAGAAATGAAACAAGAGAAAAAAAGAAAGAAAGAGGTAGGTGAAAAATGTAGGAAAAGAAGAGACTGCAAAAGTGGATTATTAAAGATGGACATAGCTGAACAATTTAAAAGTATGAAAAAGAGGATTGATAGAATTAAAATAAGATTTTGTGAAGAAATCCCTGTAGTTCTCAAAATTCATAATTGAATATGATACATGAAAATATTTAGTCTCTAATTAAAAATAAAGAATAAAGACTAAGAATTCTTGGATTCCAGAAGCTTTGAATTTTCAGGTTCTATATTTTTTTAATTGTGAAACGTAATAATTTCTCGCCTCTGACGTCACAACTCATGTCGCGCCGCGAGAGAAGCTTTAAATGCTTGAATTCTTAGATTATTGGATTTCAATTTTTATTTTGGATTTTGTTTTTTGGATTTTTATTTTTAAAAACTTTTTTAGAAAATCAAATCCTTTAACTTATAAATATTGTATTTTTTAAATCTTTTTATTTTTATTTTCCAAATTTGAAATAAAGATTGTAAAAATGTATTATGTAATATAGCCATTTATACACAATTTTATTCCATAATAAATGTCTTATTATCTTTTTTTTCTTAAATGGAAGACAATTAAGCAATATATAAGATAATAACCGTATTTCCTTTTGTGGATAAGTAGAGCAGGTTATATTAGATAGTAAAGTCCTGCTAACTTGTAATTTACAAAGGAACAATCCCAAAGGAACATTTGTGCACATTTTTGCACATTGGACACATTTACGGTTGCTAAGTGTGTGACAAGATGTTTGGATGTAAATGATAGAGTAGTTATTTACTGTAGTGCACATCTTTTATTATGAAAATTACAAAATGACATAGGACTTTTTGATATAACTCGCTCTATTTGCCATGAAATGTGATACAATTATTATCACAAAGATCGAGCTTGTATATATTCGTGCAATACGTATATACACACACACACACACACACACACACACACACAAATAACTCATTTTCGGATTTATATAGCTTTTTTTTTCTTCCTTTTGAGTGTCAAATCATTTCAGGAAGTAGTACGAGCGAGTTTCCGGACATCCTGTGTATATATACACACACGCACACACACGCACACGCACACACAAGATGTCCGGAAACTTACTCGCACTACTTCCTGAAGTGATTTGGCACCCAAAAAGAAGGAAAAAAGAGCTATATAAATATGAATCCGAAAATGTGTTTGTTCCAAGTTATATCCACTTTTATGATAAAAAAAACATAAGTTATTTTTTATAATCATAACAATTTATTTCATAATTTTTTAATAGAAATAACTTCATTTCGGACTATTTTAGCATTATCCAAGATACTATGTGGAGGTATAGTTCATTTGAGATCCCTCTTTTACAAATTTTTTTGATTTTTTTACATTTTTAAAAATTTTTGCAGTTTTTAATTTTTTTTCAATGAAAAAATTAATTTTAAGGAATGTAGAAAAGTAATACAAAATACAGTAATGCAAAAGTAATAAAAAAAAAATGTTTATTTTTATTAAATATTTATTATATGTACACACACACACACACACACACACACACACACACACACACACATATATTTTATATATATAAAATCGGTTTCAAAACGTCTGGCGACGTTGGCCAATTGACCGTCTCTTAGATCCCTTGCACTCATGGCCTTCACTACTCTCTCCTTCCAGGTCTTCCACGTTTACGGCGTTGGGGAACCTATTCCATTATCTTTTTTGGAAGTTCATCTCCTTTCCTTTGAACATGGTCATACTAGACCAATTGCATCCTTTCAATATCGTTATATAGTATTCCGTCAATACCCACCTATCCTTCTACGTACTTCTTCTTGTTTCGTATTCGATCTTTCCTTGATATTTTTAATGATCTTCTTATTGCATCTCAACTGCTTCTAGCTTTTTTTTATTTTGTTCAGTGATGCGCCAAGTCTCAGCTTCGTATAGTAGGCTGCTTTTTACCAAAGTGTTGTAGACATTATATTTTTTTCGTTTGCTAATATCACTACTTCAGAGGATTCCCATTTATGCATCCAATAATTCTTCTAGCTATTTGTTATGTATTTTATTAAATATTTTTATTAAATATTTTAAAGAAGGATCTGAAGCTTAACTATATCTCCACATGATGCATTTTGGATAACATAAAAATAATTCGAAATGAAATTATTTCCGTTAAAAGACTATGAAATAAATTATGATTATTATAATTATAATTATAAAAAAATAACATAAAAATTTTTAACATAAAAGAAGATATGACTCGGAAACAATTCATTCATATGTTTATATAGCTTTTTTCCTTCTTTTTGAATCCCGAATCACTTCAAGAAATAATAAAAATGAGTTTCCGAATACCCTGTATAACACAACAATGATATCCTGAATACTGTGTCAAATATCATGAAAGATATTTTAGAACAAAGTAGGAAATAAAATAATACAGTTGGTTGAACAATCGAGTGGAGAGATAGGCGTCTTTTCAGAAATCTAGCATGAAATATATATCTAATTCCGAGTTATAAGAATAAAAATCTGACGTATACAAAAATTCTGAAATCGGAGGAATTAATTTTAATGATGTTACAAAATTCTATAATGAAAACGTTTTCTTAAAAAAATTAAACTAATTTGAAAATTTAAGAAACATCTAAAAACGAAAAATTAGCAAGACCAAAACTTCATAAAATTCAATAATCTAACAATTCAAAAAGTTAACAATTTAAGAATCCAAGAATTCATATTGCGCCATTTTTTTATCTAATAACACGTATCTAATCTTACTGCTTTATTTTTATTTTTTAACTTAGCGATGCTTGTAATAATACATGTTGCTTAATTGCAAAAAATTGTTAAAAATTACAATTACACAAAATACATTTAATAAAACGAATTGAAAAACGTGCAATGATGTATAAAAAAAAAATAAAAACGAACGCAATTTTACGATCACTGCCAAGGACGTTCACCATCTACGTCATTTTCATCTTTGAGACGTCTTTTTCATGATTCAAGATGCACGAGACAGAAAAAAAAAACCAAACCAAATATAATAAGAAGAAACAATTAAACGCTTATCGGGCAATTGTTCACGATACTGCCAAGTCAAGTTTCTGTGCTTTTTTTTTTAAATTATGATTCATATATATGCATTAGATTATCCATGGATTTATACATAGCATATTACACACACACACACACACACACACACACACACACACACACACACACACACACACACACACACACACATGTATATACACATGTGCGTTTTTTAATTTAAAGTACACTGGCATTTATGCACATTGTACCTTACTATTTATCTGTCTATTGGAAAAATTATATAGAATTTAAAGATCTTAAGATATCATGTTAAAATATCTCAAATAAAAATAATTTAGTACTCTAAAATCAGAGTTATTTATAAATTCTGTTAAACTCAATTGATTTTAATTAAAAAATTATGTAGTCTCGGAAACCTTGCTACAAAAAATATATGAAAAATAATTTCGAAAAAAATGATAAATTAATTTTTCAAAAACGACGAATTTCATTAATTTTCTATATGATTTGGTATGCGGATGTCACAATTGATATGCAGATGTTTAAAGTGTGATTATCTAAAACAAAGATCAAACGCATCTTAGGATCTTATTAACTTGAAAATTCCTCGAAATCCAAGAAATTTTAGTTGCGTTTCCTTTGCAATAAATCTTTACGATACTGCCAAGTCAAGTTCTTGGGAAATGTCTTTATCATAAATTAACAGCTAGAATTGCTTCAGAAACTCGTATTCCATATTCTTCCATATTATTAAGATTTGACTTTTTCGCCTGTAATGATTGTATGTCAAAGGCGGGAAATGACATGCAATAAAATTAATTGTTATGTACAGTTTTATTTTTAATTTTCTCTTGAAAATATAATAATTTTATGATCTTAAAACTTGTATAATATGCGGTAAATTAAAATATTTGTCTAATGTATACAGGGTGTCCGGTAATAATTGTATCACCTCTTGTGGGCAAGTAAAGTGGATTATATGAATAGAAAAATTATACACTATTTTGCGATTTTCGCAATAATTAAAGAGTTATTAATTTATACATATCCGCGAATGAGCGAGCTTTCGTATCAACGGGCAGCCCAACGTTACGCTCATGATTACTGGAGGCGTGGCGGTATGTTGGAAGGTGCATTATAAACAAATACTCTGTCATTTATAGATCACATTCACATTTTCACATTTTGTCGCGCGCCTAGTAACCATAAAGGTTGTAGAGCGCGGGCCTGTTCCTTCGTACGAATACTCGCTCTTTCGCAGATCTCTGTAAATTAATAATTCTTTAATTATTACATAAATTGCAAAATATAATATAGGACTTTTCTATTTGGCATAACCTGCTCTACTTGTTCATGAAACAGTTATTATCGGACAAAATCGTCAAAATAATCGTAAAATAATTCTTGAAATAATACATTTAGTATATTTAATACATTTTTTTCTCCAGTTATTATGATGGTTTTTGACAACTGAGAAAAAAGTGTACCATTATTTCACACTATTATTTTACACTTGTACGTGATATATGAGACAGACGTCTCAGTTTACCGCATATTTTATAAGTTTCAGAATTACGAAATTATTTGGTTTTTAAAGGAAAACTGAAAAATAAAGCTGTATGTAACAAGTAATTTATTGCATATTTTTTCTCCTGAATGTCATTGCAACCAATATAGTGATAAGGAATAGTTGAGCCTTAACCCTACTGTTCTGTTCGAGTATATTTCGATCGGAAATTTATTTCGATATTAATTCATCAGTTATTTATGTAACTATGATTTTCATATCTTATGACTTTTATATTTTATGATAAATAATTATTATGAACAAAAAAATATTTTTCAAATTTTTCATTTTTACAAATTGTAAGTAATTGGTACTAATTGTGTCGTATAGGTCGTATAGATAATATGATATTATCGACATGATATTATACTAATAAGTGATTATATATATATATATATATATATATATATATATATATATTTCGAAACACATTATTTTAACAATAAAAATTCCGAGAATGAATGCAATGTCAGTTTATTGTTTTATATTTGAAATATGTCAGTATTTCACGTATTCCACGTATAACACAGTTAAGTTTCAAAAAGTCCGCATGTCGAGTCGCACGCTCAATAGCAAGTTTCTACGAGTCTGTTCTTAGTCTGTTCAGTCAGTTTGAGACTGATCTGCGTACGATCAATATTTATTATGATTAATCGAAAATCTTTGACCAAAGCTGAATTTTAAATCTTGCGGAAGCATCTGAGCGAAGATGTATCTGAAGAAAACAATTTACAATTATGCAAGTTATGAAAATGAAGATAATGAGATCAATAAGGTCAATAAGAATATTAAATGTAAATCAACACCTATTACTACAACTCTATATATTTTTTCTAAAGATGATCAAATGAAATAAGGACTTGATCTTTCTCAACATCCTGCTAATAAATTTTTTAAAGCCAATATTATCAAGAATGCAACAATCTGTACCAAGATGTGCATTATAGCATTATTAAATGGAAATTGCATTCAATGTTATATTTAGTTCCATCGAAAATGATATAATCAAATATACAAATATTAAAGGATATTATGATGAGTTTATGATGAAAAATGGCAAAATTTTGGCAATGTTACCTTTTGAGCTTACGTTGGATTATTAGTGTGACTCTCAAATATAACTCTTATAGTGAATCATAGAAAACTTGTGCAATAATAAAATGTGCTAGTTACAATATTTTCTAAATGATCTTGTCAACTTCTTGTTAACAACTTCTTGTTAACAACTTCTGTAAAATTTCGCGAATAAATTGTTTTTATGATAAATCTACTCGTCAGGAAAGAAGACACACAGACAAATTGGCTATTGTAAGAACATTCGAAAAAATTGGAAGTACTTCTAAAATTATAGAACT
This sequence comes from Pogonomyrmex barbatus, assembly GCF_055798465.1. Classification (NCBI taxonomy): domain Eukaryota; kingdom Metazoa; phylum Arthropoda; class Insecta; order Hymenoptera; family Formicidae; genus Pogonomyrmex; species Pogonomyrmex barbatus. The sequence goes on from NW_028297109.1 coordinate 7,889,015, forward strand.
CATTTGAAAGTCTGACTATAGTTGAACAATTAATTGAATTTTGAGGGCGCTGCTCTTTCAAATGATATATTTTTTTCAAATCAGCAGAATATGAAAGCAGAATGTGAAAATCTAGACTTTGTATGATACTAAATCATTATATGTTCTCAGGAATAATCATATAATTTTTGCTAAGATGGAAAGGTGAAAAGTAAAAAATTTCACATGAACTAAATGTTTCCGTGTGATCATTTAACTCTTTAAGCTTTATGAACATATAACTTGCAAGCGCAGAAATAACGAAACGTTTTCACGTGAATTTTTTTATCTTAAAATTTGTGGCAAAAAGGCGAAAATCTAGAGAAATAATGACAAACAATAACATGATATATATACATGATATATATTCTTGTTACTATTGCAACGAAGAAAAGATATTTTGTAAATATTACAGGTGCATTAAATAATTATGGAAAGTTAAAATAACAAAATTGGTAATAATATTATTAAAAATATTTTCATATCTACATAACGGTCTAGTATCAATTGCTATTATATCGTTAAAAGATATTTATTAAAATGTAAATAATAATACATAATGAAAAAATTTAAAAGATTAAAATGAAATATAATTCTCTTTTAAAAAAAGCATGTTAGTCTAGCAATATCAGTTTTGTAGATACAGACTAAAAGTTTCATATAAAGCAAATATTTACGCGACTTGACAGCTTTGGACGCCATTGTAAGGTACCAAATGGTAAAAAGGATATAAATTTTAAAATTTTTTCTCGTTCTTGATACGAAATTCGTCATATGCTAAGCACGTATTAATGCATAAACTTTAATTGTGGAAAAGGATTTCCAGATCTATAAAATTAATAAAAAAATGAGAGCAATGCAAAAATTACTGTGTTTTGTCGGTAATACAGACAAGTTCAGCATCCCCTTAACATCGAAATTCGAAAATCTCAAATGTCTCGAAGTTGCTTCTTTTTCGCGATGCCGATTGATCTCTTGTTGCGGTTGTTTCGTGAGCAGCCGTCATCACGAAGATCGTTTTGACAATTGTGTATATATTGTGTATATCAAAGGATTAATAGTGTTATATTTTTGCTCCTTCTGTTTAAAAAGATAAATAGTGGGCGTGCAGCGCACATCTGTGGTGTTTAGCAAATTAAAAAGTATACGAGTATCAACTCGGTAAAAAGTTTTTCATATAACAATATATATATAACAATATATATATATATATATATATATATATATATATATATACGTACATATATATATATATATATATATATATATATATATATATATACATACACACACATATGTGTGTATAAAATATGTTCATATATGTTTTTTTTCCGTCGTATAATTTCTTTGTGTATATACAAAAAAAATAATAAGAAATAAAAAATAATTAAAATATCATTTTTGCATTTTGTTTCTTGTATAAAAAGTAAAGTATATTTCGATGGATTGGCAGGTTGGATTGCAACGGCACTCATCCAACATATGACACCCTCCAACGCCATTGATAAATATATCAAAAATTCTTCTGGAGCGCGGCAAGAGAGATTGCACGAAGCATGATTTAAATCTTCAACAATGTAACTTATATAACACACGCATTATATAACAGTTACATTGTTGAGTGGAAAATTACAACTAACATTTATATTACATGTAGCTTTATGTTTGCTGGGCACATATATACATACGTGTGTGTTTGGTGTGAGCGCGTGCGTATGCGAGTGTGTGCGGGTGCGGATGCGGGTGTGGATGCAAGTGCGCGCGCGCGCGCGCGCGCGCGCGTGCGTGCGTGCGTGTGTGTGTGTGTGTGTGTGTGTGTTTACACAATTTTCACAATAACCAAGCTTGCAGAAACAATTTTGAGCAGGATATGCAATTTCCGATGGCAAAAAGGCAACAAATTTCAAACAGAATATATAATATCTGACAATGTGGGCAAATTATTGTCAGAGATATAACAAAGTCTGCTAACATGTAATATGATAGATCAGATGCAACAATCGAGCAGAATGTGCTAACACGACCTGCCGAGCAGAACCTCCACAATGTAATCCAAACATTACTGTCAAACGCAGTTTAATGTTGTTTGACAACAGATTAACAATAGAAACAATGCAAGATTGAAACGTTGTTTGACAACAGATTGACAACAGAAACAGTGTTGTCTGTGAAAATTTGCACAGTTACTAAACACCTATAAACATCTATAACTGCAAAACTACCGTTAGGTTGCATTCGTTTTTTGTATATAAAATTTATTAAACTTTCTATATAATCGAAATTGTTATAACTAAAATTCAAATACGCCATTATTACTTATATGTTTTGTATACATTTAGTGCAAGACATGATTTTATCGTTATGGCAATCAAGTAGTTAAATACTTGGAAAATAATCATTGGTACTATAATTTTGTACAAAAGGTGAATTAGGTACCCTAAATCAACTTGCGAACACATACATGCAAACGGAAAACGAATTGATGGCCAATGATAACATGTAATATCATTGATATAACTACATATAAAAGGAGAATATATTTGCAAGAGCTTGAAAAAACATTTATCAAGTTCTATATCTTCTCAAGACAATATATACCACAGACAGAAGAATTGGAGAAAGTTGGAACGATCAAACGTGCCAGATATAAATTTTATTAAAAATAATAATAAAACAAATATTATGTGTAGCATTACTGCCCAAAATATACAAAAGCAATAAATATCTATTAAATAATTTTTCCAAAATATTTGTATCTTTTTTGTATTTTATTTTGTAAGAATAATATGTTTATTTGTACTGTAATAAAAGTTTAGAAAATAACTCTTGTTTAATTAATAATAAAAAGCATAATTTTAACGTGAGTCATATTGACTTCTTTGAATGATACAATCGTGTAAACCCGAACAGAACAGCAGAATTAATGCAAAATTATAAATTTCATAAATTTCATAATAAATATCATAAATATCATAAATTTATTACTTGGGAAAAACTTTTAAATTACTATTATTATTAATCATGACACTGTCATTATTTTTACGATTAATTAATATTAGATTCTATCGCAAATATGTATGAATATTAATGCATATTGTTGTTATTACTACTATTATTATTGTTTTTATCGTCATTGTTGATATGAAATTTTTACATACATTCACATTTATACCAATGAAGAAGATTCATGAATACAAGTATATACATGTATATTAAAAATAAAATATATGAACACAAATATTTAATATCATTGGTTTTTAACTTCACTATTTCTCTCTTGATATCCCATAATTTTTCAATAAAATACAATTTTCAATACTAAACCTTTCATAATACATTATTGAGTATTCATGACGTATTAAATTCTTGGCATTGTAAATTCTTGTTACGGAAAATTTGTGATACCTTTTTGTATGTGATATTACTTTTTCATTAAATCGAAAGTTTATTCAGAAAAAAATACATATGCAAACATCATATAAAGAAAATTTGTAGCATAAATAAATTGATATTGTAGAAAAAAATTCTTTACAAAGTTTCATGTGACTTCAATTTCCATTAGATGAAATTTAACTTTCTGTTTAGTCTGTTTAGTAAAAAATAAGTATGAATTTATTGTGAAATAATTATAAATTGGTGTTTTGGAATGTATTGATTGAATTATCATCATATATTTTAAGAGAAAAGGAAAAGAATAACAAGTTCTTATCTAAATTATTTAAATAATAAATATTTAAAGCGTTCGTAGAAATATGGGTATATATATATATATATATATATATATATATATATATATATATAAAATGTGCGCGCGCGCGCACACCACCCACCCATCCCCCCACACATACACACACGGTTATATATCTGACATATACAGTTCAATTTAAATAGCTCGCATTAATTATATAGTATTATTCCTTGCAAAAAAAAATAAATCGAAAAATCCTGAACAATTTTTTTATAAAATTTAATAAAGCAATAATTACTGAATAGAATTAATCCAATCAGTCACCTTTAGTACCGGTGAATCGTATGTTTGGGTGCGTAAGTACGCGGCTCACGGTTCACGGTAATTACTGTTTTATTAAGTATTATAAAGAAAAATTCAAGCCTCTTCGACTTAATTTTTTACAAAGAATAATGCTGTATAGTTAATGGACGTTATTTAAATTATGTAATGTCGAGCAAATATAAGATATTCTATATGTATGAAAGCGCACGCGCAAGCACACGCACACCAACAGATGTTGTATACCAATACAGAGTATCTGATAATATTATATTTCGTGGACAAGTAGAACAGATTATGTTGAATAAATAAGTCTTGTACCATTTTGCGATTTTTGCAATAATTAAAGAGTTATTAAATTATACAAATCCGAATAAGTGAGTATTTGCGTAAAGCGACAGCGTTACATATTCATACGTTTCTATCGCTAGGCATTCTTATTCAACATTTGAAAGTGATAACAACTGATACAAATGATAAAACAACTGTTTATAGTACTTTTAAACATATAGCTATATGCCTAACAATTGTGAACATGTGTAAAGCTGAGTTGTCTCTTTGCGCAAATGCTCTATACAGTTAATAACTACTCTATACAGTTAATAACTCTTTAATTATTATCAAAATCAACACAAAACTCAATACATTTTTTTGTTCAATATAATTTATTTGCCCAGAAGAGAGAAGAAATTATTGGACATTCTATATATATATATATATATATATAGTGTTTTATTATGTGCGCTCAGTTATTTTTTGAAAAAAGAAAAAAGATTTGAGTAAAAGTTGTTGTTTAAAAAAGTCTACATGATTTAAAAATTTTTAATTATTTTTGTTTTGAAAGTTTTATCAAAACAATGTCATTTATTCAAATAGAATGATATATCTACTTCATTTACAATTTTGTAAGATGTTTTATAACAAATTCAATAATACTTTTTAAAGTTTGAGTTTTATATCTATTTGTTTATGAGGTATTGTCAGGTTTGTGTCGCTTTTAGATAAACAAAAAATTAAAATTTCTCGATTAAAAAAGAATTTATTATTAATCCTTATTTGGAAATACTGTTCAAATTTATTTTTGAAAATGTTATAAATTTATTTTGTTTAAATAAAACATAAAAGTTTTATAACAATTACCATTCTATATGTATAATCACTAAAATAAAAATACAAAATACAAAAAATACAAAATCTACAATTATGAAAAAAAATTGCAAATACCGTAATAGCAACAACACAATACTTATAAATGAAAGAACAAAATTTTTATATCTAGGCTGGAAAAATTTATAAATGCTAAATAAATATCTAAATAATAACTAAACTAATAGACATGTAAAAAATAGTGTACTATACAGTATTAAACCGTTCAAATCTAAACGTTGAGTATTAAATGCTATTCTTATTGCTTGTTTCCAGAATTTTCCTTCGCATAATAATATATAGATAATATATTATTATCTATATATTAAATAGCAATAGCTTCCTCGTTGTGTTTCATATAGTCTTTTAATATTGTAGCTGTATGTTCATACTGTTTCTCATTTTTCAAATTTTCAAGTAGCGTTTCATAAAGAGCATAGCTATTCACTGATCTGAAAAAATTAACTACATAGTATGAACTGGACAATATTATTATTAATATATAATTATTAATTCTAACAACGAGAAAGTAACGATAATCTTTTGCATATACATATATAAAAAAAGGATTCTATTTTTACCTCAATTCATTTCTTTTGATAATGCAATCGCATCTTGCCAATCATTACCTCTCGTGCTAAATATTTCTAAAGCTTTGTGAAATTGACCGCTTCTATAATACATCATACCAGCCTCTGAATATTTATATTTATTTGAAAGAAAATCTTCATAGATTTCAACCACCTTTTGATATTCCGTACTATTTTTCAAATGTTTTCATTGCTACCTTGTATAAATCGTGTTCACGCCTTTCAAACCTTTTAGGTTTGAAGAATGCCTAACTTTAGTGACACTCGTCAATTCATAGCGTTTAAGATGCATATTAATAGAATATTCCTTGTAATTCTTGTCTAATTTTTTTAAGTCATTCAAGAATGGAATATACTCTTTAGGGTCCTTCGACGATTTGGAAGCTGAACATTGTAAGGTCAAAATCGTACATGCCTAATGCAACATCATATAATGTGTTAATATTTACAAAATGCATAAATATTTCAGAATTTCGCTGGCGGATACAGAAGAAACACATTGCAGTGATTCTTCCAATGAACCCTCGAACATTTTAATATTCTTTATTTTACGAAGTGCATCTTTCAAACCATATCTCTTTTTATTTTTGACCAAGGTTATCAATATTAATCACACGAACTCACTCGCATCCACTCGGTTTCCATAATAGCTCTTAGTATTTTACAAACTTTGTCTACCTTATTAATTGTAGTTTTCTTAATTTCAGCATCAAATTGTTCAGCATGACAATACATATATCTTCATAACAATACATATATGTTGTTCTAGTGACATCTTCATCACTTAATTCTGTTAAAAATATAGTCAATATATTTATATTTCTGTGTGCAATATCCGTTACAAATTGTTCTATATTATCAATAAAAAATTGTGAATTGTGATCGTATATCAAATTCAAATTTATACGTTGTTTCATCATTAATTCAAATGCCGGCAGATAATCGCAGCTATTAAGGTAAAACTTTAATATGTGCAATAATATTTTTGGCTGTATACATTCTAGATTTCCTCGTGGTATCTGTAGAACTATTAGCGAATTTTGTGGTATTGCTGTTATTATAGGAGAGTCTCTTTCAAGTCTCTTGTCAAGTCTGATACAGATATCTGTAATAATATATATTATAAAGTCGAATATAATGCTATAAAAAAAGAATAAAAACGTATATTTTTACCTGCATGTAACTCCTCCTTATAATTAAGATTTAATCAAAATTTGATAGTTAAATCATGTTTTTTTAATTGCTCTACACCAGTTTTGCTTAACGGGACATAAATCAATGTAGCTTGCAGTGTTGTAAGAAGCAAAAAATAAGAATGTACATAAAAATCTATAATATTCTTAACAACTTCTCCATCAATGAAAAAATAATTATGAAATAATGCAATAACAACGTTTAAAGCAATTTTTATAATTTCCATTTGAGAACATGGCATAGCAAATGATATTTTTGTTTCTTTAAATTGCCCATCTTTTGTATACTTATATACTTTATTCTGTGTTATTATATAAGTTGTACTTGCATCGGGAGAAGAAATTATGTGTTATATTGGATCATCAAACATATCATTTGGCTATAAAAAGAAAAATGTTTGAATTTATTATAAATATTATTTTACTTTTTTTTTACTGATTTAGAAAAATTGCATACCTTACTTCTAAATGGTTATTAATCTCTTTATCTAGAAATAAAACACACAAGAGATTTTGATTTTAGCTGTAGTTACGGAATACAACATAATGTTTGATGTAAACCGCAAGAAATGATTCAGGTAATATCATTGATTCTTTAGTGATTTATATGCAATGTCGCATATTACATCACAATCAATACTACACGTGCATAGATGTAAATTTATACATTAGTCCTTCATTTTCTTAAAAAAAAAATGCATAATAAACCATGTATAATAACAGATGTATGAACTTATATTATTTCTTAATTTTGATTTATATAATGCATATTAATTAAATATACTATTTCTTGCTTGAAAAATATTAGCTCATTGGTATACGAAATAGCACAGAATACATTACATTATGTTAATTAAAGAATTCTCATCTTTAACATTTGGTACAAAGATAATTGCATTTACTGGTTTGTCTTAGAATATATAAAATTTAATGTGCTAATGATGATGGAACAATTCCATCTCTGAAATCAGTAACTAGAATGTTGTGTCCATCAATAACACCAACTACAACTTTATCATTTGCAGTTTTAGACCAGCTATTATTTACGCAACAATTAACTGGATAAAAAGCAAATTTTTGTTATAAAAATAAATTCTTTTCTATTGATGTCATTTTCTATACTACTCTATGTTATGTATACTAGTAGGTTATCTTAAAAAAAAAAAAAAAAATAAATAAAAATTTGTTTAGAGTACCAATAACCATTATTTTGAGTCCACAGCTGTACTAATGAGCTATTCACATCTGATTGATTATAAACAATAATTCAAATTTCTAAACATGGCGACCAAAGGCAGATCTTTTATTTGAAAGATATCTATTTAAAAATTTGTAATTTTTAATAATTCAGATAATCTTGTCCATTTTAATATTTAATATACCATTATTTTTTGCGATCCAGAGGGAAGACACAATTCCGAGTATTTAAGGCCATTCTTTTCAATGAATGCAACAAGTCTATTATCTCATTTCTGAATCGTTGCAATTAAACTTCCTGATGGATTCCAAGCTTTTATTATATATTTAATATAAGAAAGTTTTATGATAAAATTTATTATAATAGTTATTTTTGTGAATTTTATAGTGTGTAGTGATAATAAATTTTTGCAAACAACAAATGAGACGTTTTCAAGGCGCAAGTGACAATTTAATCGTTGAAATGCAAACAATCAATGAAAGTCCTATTTTTGATAAAGACGACATGAATATTTTCGTTCATATTTTTCAAAGCGATGTTTGACTTGAATCTCCAAATAGAACCCGTACATGAGATCCAACCACAATAACTACATTTTACTGCCTGAAAAAATAAACACATATGACACGAAACGCATAATTTCAAATATTGTGAAGAGAGAGCGATTTCAGGTTTTTTGACAAGTTTTTGAAAAACTATCGTATGTATAATCGATATATGTACAAATAATTGTACACAATTATCTATTTATCCTCATCATTAACAGGACAATATAAATGAATTTCATCATTATCAAGACAAAATATTGTACAAAATTATTTTGATCAGTCCTTCTCTATTGTCGGTGCTCATCTCGGCTTGTTTGAAATTTTCTTCTTCCTTTTTTTTCTCCTTTTGAGATATCTGTTCAAGATGTGTGCTACCAGAGAGAAATCTGAGAGCGGACATGTCCGCGATTCAGCTATAACCTTACTCGCGTAGGTAGTGTCCACAGTGGACACAGTCGTGTCCATATCGTCCGTCTTTCATCACTCTTGCGTCTAGCACGGAAGAGAAAACTACAAAATCGTGGGCAATACCTACGTGAATAAGGTTACAGCTAAATCGCGGGCATGTCCGCTCTCAGCCTGGATCCTTATGCAAACATCGGTGCTTTGACACCGAGCGCTGATTGGTGAAAAATGAGTAATGGGAATAAAACGGCGAATGAATCTTTACTATTTACTCTCATTATCCGTTTTTCGAAAGCGCCGGTGTCTGTATGAGGATCCAGGCTCAGGCTTCTCTCTGGTGCTATTCTGCTACTATCTCGAGAAACGGATCGCTACTTTTGTTTGAATTTTGTTTTGAATGGCTTGTGAATCCGATCCGTCATGATTTTCAGGAAATAATGGAACACACCGTTCCAATAACGGTATGTTCGGAAGTAATACTCTAAATACACCCGGGTCATCATTTTATCCTTACTTAACATTCGATGAAAGCAAGGATAAAACAAGGATAGCAGGGTGCACTCGGGTGTTATTTCCAAACGCACCCTAACCGGATCGTGAATTACCAGAATTCCCTAGCAGATCCGATACGTCATTTAGATCCGCGCTAATGGGACTGCACCCAGACGGTGACGGTTGCGTGCAAATATGGCGGCGTGAATTAGTGTAGATAATTTGAACGAGCAAATAGTAAATAAAAGTAAATATAAAAGTATATTTCACGCGTGTTTCATAAAAGAAAAGTAGTCTTTATAATAAACTTTTTCCATAGTTTCCATAGTTAGATTTTGACTGGCAGAATCAGTAAAATGTATTTTACTCAATAATTTTTCGTATAGTTCTTCACCTTGAAGTATAGTTAATTTCAATTTATTTAATGTTTAATTTTAATTTTTTTTTAATTTTATCGAATATAAATCTCACTCACCGAGCCGCGAGTGTTGAGTGGGCGTGCATAAAATTTGCACTAGCCGTGCACTCGGACCTCGGATATACCGATACCGTCCTGCACCGTCCCCGAGTTCCCAGTGCGCACTCAGTTCTGCCCAATGAAAAGCGCTATTAGTTTACAAACACGTAACCGCGATGCATTTACGTTATTCACGGTGATTGTGTTGGGTGGGAAGGTGGAAATAGGAAGAGGGGAGAGTTAGTGCGTTGCAAATAAATGCTTACTTTGCACCTTCTCTCATTTTTTGTATTCATTCAGTGTTACGTTTATTACTTATCATCGCTGTTTACCATTATGCTGAAAGTCGCATTTGTGTGTATACACGTGCCAATAAATAATTTCGCATTTAAAAATTTTCTCGGTTTCTTGATTTGTGAAATGTGATGAAATGAGAGATACGTCGGTCGATGTATCACTTGAAAAAAAAACTGTTTTATCATCGATAATCCTGCTTTTTAATTGCAGTGATTGCGCCACGAAATATATATTCTTTTGATGTAAATTTATTATTGATGTCTATCTTGATCTCAAAAGTCTTATAATTTTAATAATAAATGAAGGAAACTTTTGCATATATACGAATGGAGTTTTCAAAATATCTATTTATATAAAATGTTATAAATTTGTACAAATATCTTAAACAAATACATATGTTGTGTGATATTTTTAAGCCAATAGATAAGAAAGTAGACAGTAATTGTCGAATAGATTCATTTTAAGCCATATTTGGATCTGTAAAATATAGATTGGTAAAAAATACAGTTATATACCATTCAATACTTCATTAAAACAGGTACATAATTGTACAAGTTTTTATGCCACTACTGATATTCTACTACTACTCATGATAGAGATAATTTTTTTATATTTATCTTGATCAACAATACTTGTGTTGTCTGACTTACCATATTCAAAATTAAGCCAAGAGAGACATTAAGATAATATAAAGATAAATAGAATAAAGCTTTTGAATATAGAGCATTATTAATGTTAGGTTAATATTTTTAATTTTTCAGATATCGGAATAAGAATAAATCTTTGGGGTTAAGAGTTCTAGACGTTTTTAAAAACTCTTTAGTTAGTGAATATATGTGTCAAGGATATAAGAGAAAACAGAAATATGAATAGAGGACACGATGCTACTTATACTGAAAGGGATAATCATCTATTTGAATACTGGGAAGAATATCAGAAAATAATAGAGGAGACAAAAATACTGGATGATTATTTAGATGAAGAATGTAAGCCTCAAAGTTATGATGGTATGTATTATAATATGACTTATATGTAAGATAATCTAATTAATGATGTACCGGCTGTATAATAATAGCAAAAGTTATTAAAATTTAAAAACAATTATTTCTATTGTGTTAAATATTAAATAGATCTGATTGTAAAGAATTTAAAAATATAAATAAGAAAATAAAATCAAATAATTTTTATCATACTTTTGAAACAAAAAATTTATAATTGATAGATAATAATAGACAATTCTGGAAGACAGATTTCTTAGGCATCAAGTAATCTACTTTTTCATATTTTGAATTCATACACATATGCACGAATGCACACACATACACATATATACGCGTGTAATCAAAAGTTGTGGTTAGATTCTTTAAAATCAAAATCAATTAGAGAAATACAAGTCATAATAAATAAAATTCATTCAAGCAAAAATTTAAAAAGAGTTATTGTAAATATTGAATAAGTTAAATGAAATCTAAAAATAATTAGTTATGTAAGTTAATTAATAATTTTTTTGAAACATATAAACAGTAAACATCCAGTTCCTATTTATTAGTATTGCAATTTCTTTGTATAAGAATCAAATATAAAAATTTAATAATTTCTATTCAGAGAATTGGGGTTAGTTTTTACACAGTTGTTCAAAAGAAATAATGTCTATGAAATTCTTATGTTTTTGCCAATAGTTTGATGCAATCTTACTAAAAATTTTATATTATCTAAATGTAAATTGTTTGTAAATGTGATTGTATGAAAAATAACATATGATATATAAAATATTTCAAACAAGAATTCTATAAAAAGGAATGTATAAGTTACCAAATTACATACAACCAAGTGTATTATTTTTAGATATAAAAATTACTTTGAGTTTTTTAACCAAATAACTTTATGGGCAATAATGAGGGTAATGAGAATCAGCGCTGTAAACAATGCACAATTATATATTTTATTCTAACTATGTTTATCAATCAACATAATTGTAACACAAAAATCAATTTTTTTTAAATGGGACATCTTTCTCCTTTTTTACTCCAGAATCTAATAACTATCAAGAATTTCTCAAAACATTATAATAAATAAAGTTTTTTTCTTTTTTATTAAATACTTCTTAAGAATTATGAAATATTTCTGTGATATTTCTAATTCTCTATTGATTATTTTTTGCATTAGGCCATATGTATTTCTTAATTATTTTACATTTAAATCTATCTTTTAATTCTTAATCATTTAGGAATTTTAAATTTATCACGAATGGAAATACGAATGGTCAACAATTTAAAACATTTAAAGATATATTGTTACATGTATTATAGTATCATACTATAACTACAGAAATCAGAAATGCTTCTACTATCCCTTTCATTTATTATATGACTTTGAAATTTTTTATATATCAAACAGTATATATCAAACACAAAGAATAATTTTAAAAAATTTAATTATTTATATAATTTATTTTATATAATATAAAAATTATTTAGCCTTGTGTATTAAAAGTTTAAAAAAATCTAAAAGAAAAATTGTTACTATATTGCAATGTAATATTAGATAATGTATTCAGAACACATATGTATGAATGTAGTAAAATAAGAATATAGAAAATAAGAATATAGATTGAACATTTCTGGATTCTTTTTACAGAAGGAGAGGAAGAAGCTGAATGGTTACGTACAGCAGGTTTAGGACAATTAACAGAGGCATGGAAAGCAGGCAGGGAAATACAACCTGAGGAATTAGGAGCAGCTTTGCGTCCTCTGTCACGGGTTCAAGCAGAAGCTGTGAAACGTCGTGTGAGATCACTTAATCATACCGTTAAACAACGTTTTAATCAACGCCAACGTGTTCGCAAACCAGATATTAGAGATGTCTTTAAGGATGTCGAGGTATATCAATAATTTAATACAAATATTAAACATCAATTGTAATATATTAATTGATTACATATTTAATTATATATGTATGTGGGCATTCAAAGTATCTCTCTTAATTTGAGCAGCTTTGATAGTTTATTTTAATAATACAAAAAAATATCAGACAAACTGTTATTTGTTTTGAAGAAAAAAATATGCTCAGCACTTTTTCTCAAAGCTTTAAAATATTTTTTGAAAGCGAAATTTTTTTAAATCTTCAGAAATATATAAATAATTATGATAAAGAGATTAGAGAAAAGAATTTATTTTAACCAATTCTTAAAATAATTATTATGTTCAATACATTCCATTATTTATATTTTTTTTATAGTTTAGATACACACATGCATACATGTTAAACTTGTTTATTTAATTATAAATATATTTATAGCTCTCTAGTACGGGTACACGATCACGTAGTGCTACTCCTGATTCTTTAGATTCAATTCCAAGCACTACAGAAAATGCTTTATCTCCTTCACCTCCTTCACCTCCATCAGTGATCGATGATACTCACCAAAGGTAAATTTACTTATTCAATATTATTACTGTTAATGACGCATTTTGCAATATTTATCTTAATTATTTGAAGTACTAGTGTTCCGAGTTTTGTTTCTATATTTCACCAAACATCAAATAATGGAAAAGCAACGATTCGTAGAATGCCAAGTGTTCCACAAACGATTTTCAATTCTGTGCCAGTACCTACCTCAACTTCTGTACCCGTACAAGAAATTTTTAGGAAGACTGGTAACTGGGCAAGGGGTGATGTCGCAAATGATTCTGGTATTATTTCCTATTTTTACATATTATGTTTATTTTCTGGACAATTAATAACTTAAATATCAACAAAAAAGATTCTCAGTATTATAATAATAGGCAATAATAGGGCAAATGAGAATCAGCGTTGTAAACAATACGCAAATTATATTTTCAATTTTAACTCAGTTTATTAATAAAAAGTTCCAAACATTTCGATTCAAATTTGAGTCATCTTCAATGATACAATAAAGTAAAGGTCTCTGAATTTGAGGTGTACAGACGCTCTTTGCGATGTACTGTTGATTTATGCTGCTCTCGTGGGTGTCTTTTTCTGTCTTTGCAGTGAACTGCGTTCATTTGATGAGTGACAATCACTTTATGACTACTCTTTCTTTTTATTTTATATAATAGATAATAGATGCACTATCTCATATTTAAAATTTATTAATTATTAAAATTTATTAATTTCATTCCGTTAACTGACATGATTAATATATCATTATTTTTTATGGTTGAGCTCATCGATTGGATACAGAGATATACCTTTACTTTGTTATAGCACTGAAGATGACTCAAATTTGAGTTGAAACCTTTGGAACTTTTTATTAATAAACTGTTAAAATTGAGTTAAAATTGAAAATGTAATTTGCGTACCGTCAGCGCCGATTCTCATTTGCCCTATTATTGCCCATTAATTAATAACTTTTGAATCTACAATTTTATATATATGTTTATATATACATTACTATTACAGAAGGAATTCAACTAACTAGCTACCACAGATTAGGAACGATACATATTGTCAGACCAATTCAAAGGCATAACAATAATCTTAATATAACAAATTTAGATTCAAAATCAATTAGAAAAGTGATGGTACCAAAGGAACCGACTCTTCGGTATTTTTAAAATAATTAAATAATTTCTGATTAAATAATAATATATAATAATAGTTCTTCTAAAGTTTTCTTCTAATTGTTACCTTATATTTTAGACGAAGTTCAGGAAGTCATGCGACAATAACTCGAAGTCACAGCAGTTTATATGGCTTGACCAGACCAATGGATGAAAATTTAATAACTCATCCATTGAGTCGCACGTCGTCACATGGTTATCTTAGTTTCGAAGAAATGTGCAAAACTAATGAAGCTAAATCTCAAGGATGGTCTTCTGATAATTTTATGACTAATGATAATTATGCTCAGCAAGATGTAGAATTATTATCGCAACGAGATTTTACAAGATTACAGCCTCTTTTATGGCTCGAGCTAACAGCGATTTTCGATAAGTATAATATACCGCTTACGAAACGAAAACCGAATAAACGACGAAGCAAAAGTATGTTAATATAATTATATTTGCCTTTTTTATGTCATGGTTCTTTTTTTATGATATGGACCTGATATATTTATAGCTGGAAATTTGTTTGGCGTTTCTTTATCGACACTATTGCTCAGGGATAGTCAATTAACGAACGAAGAAAGTAATATACCACTAGTATTTCAAAAAATACTTAACGAGTTGACAAAACGTGGAGTAAAAGAAGAAGGTATTCTTCGTGTTGGGGGTCATAAACAAAAGGTAAACTATTAGTAAATAAAAGTAATCATTAGTTAAGATACTTAAGTAATTATATGTCGTATTTATTAAAATGATAATCATTTAGGTGGAAATTATTTGTATGGAGTTAGAAACAGATTTTTATTGTAAACCGAAAGAGATGGACGAGTTATTTAAATGTACTCCATGTCATGATTTGTCAGCTGTTTTGAAAAAGTTATTACGAGATTTGCCGCAACCTCTTCTTACCGTCGAGCTAATCGATGCTTTCTATCAAAGTCATGGTGAATTATACATATAACATGAAATTTCATACATTATATGAAGATATAAAAATAATTTTATATCATTTCAGGTGTCAAGAATTCCAATGATTTAGTGTATTCTCTTAATTTGTTGGTATTATTATTACCTATCGAACATCGGTGTACTTTAGAGGCATTGTTGAATTTTCTAAAACTGGTCATCGAAAATCAGACATCGAATAAAATGTCGATACACAATGTGGCAATGATAGTGGCACCATCACTTTTTCCGCCCCGGTATGTTCATCCTCGAGATCATATGGATCTGACCGCTCAGATTAACATGGCTGCCATATGCTGTCAGATAACGGAAGCTCTAC
Organism: Pogonomyrmex barbatus; assembly: GCF_055798465.1. Classification (NCBI taxonomy): domain Eukaryota; kingdom Metazoa; phylum Arthropoda; class Insecta; order Hymenoptera; family Formicidae; genus Pogonomyrmex; species Pogonomyrmex barbatus. The sequence continues at coordinate 7,905,221 of NW_028297109.1, forward strand.
TTAATAATATTGAAAAGTTATGGTATGTTCCGACGGAGCTGATAAATCAGTTAAGAAGACGAGCCGAAATGGAAAGATATCGCAAATATAAGAAAAAATAATTATTAGATATATTAATAAGTTTCGTGTAATTAAAAATTATTATTTTCATATTAATGTATAAATTGTGTAACATTAACATTATTGAATTTTAAAAACTATGTTAAATTTTTTTAAAATAATATATTGCACACATAATATTTGAAATAATAATGTCTATTTGCATATTACATGGGCTTGCGTGTATACATATATATGCGCACGGCCACGCATGAGTATATAGTGTATACTTTTTTATTTTATAAATCTTAAGATGTGCAACTTAATTATTATTTAATATTCTTTCTGGTTTTAAATAATTTCTGCATTTGGATTAATGATGTCAAAAGCAAGAAAACACATGAAAAAATTTCTGCAGTATACATTAAAATGAGAATATTTTTCAATAAAACGTTTGCGATCGATATAAACCTTGCAAAATATATAAAAAATTATCTTATTTTAATAATTTAATAATTATACATCCTGGAATTGAATTGTGTTTCTATTTTTCATTAAGCTATTTCTATTTTTTATTTAAGCATTTGTTTCTAATATTACAATTTAAGATAGTTACAATAAATTAGCAAATCTTAAACAATTTTTAATTTTTATTAATTCTGATATACTACTTTTTATCTCATCTTTCATTATAATAATTAAGCATAATACTAATTATCGTATACTTATTTGTCAATTTGCACATACATATACACACATTGTATAATATTCTACTTTAAAATAAACGTAATTTAGTGTGTGTATGTGTGTGTGTGTGTGTGTGTGTATGCGTCATTTTTTTTGAAAGGTAAATTAAAAATTAAATGCAATTTATATAAAAAAAATAGATAATTATTTAGGAGATTTGGAGGGGAGGACGAAAAACTTAAACATTTACCATAGATGTATAATTTACATAATTTACAGTAATTTATATTTTAGAACTAGTAGATTTGTAAAGTTTGATGGTTGCATCCACAGCTGTTATAGCAGTGCCAGGTGCCATACAAATTCCATAACCACCATGTCCATAATTATGTATAATCTATAATGACAGAAGATATTGAATTATAAGATCTATTCTTTTTAGTTGAACGTTCTCCATTCATCTTTTTTTTCTCCAACATAGAGAACACAGACTTCTATATAAAGCGAGTTTTTAACTCATCAATTAATAAATCATTATACACAACTTTGTTCTATAAAAGCAACATTTTTGCATTATGCGATTAATCAACCAATGAATTAAAAAAACTCGTCTATAATATAGATTGCTAAAATAAATGTACAAAATGGCTCGAAAAAGTGATGCGAATGTAAATAGTGGTAAGAATGGCAGCCGTGTTTTATGTTGGTAAAAAGTTTGTTTTCTGTTCTTGTATTGGGCTGCACTAACTTTCTATCTCACTTTTATCAAACTTCAAATATATTTATATTTCATTTTAATGTTGTAACCAACCATAGTATTGGAACGTTCACTAATTCGATTCCCTTCTCCGACTCTGACACCACCTTCTCGATGTGGTCGCAAACCGACTTCTTGTCGTATGAGTTTTGCACTTTTCAAAGATGGGACTAGCATCTCACATCTTTCGCGAATCGCTACAGATTCATGTGGACATAATTTTAGATTTTCGGAATCGAAGTTTCTTGATCCACCTAAAGTAACCACATTGTTAAAGCCTGGTATGATGTAAGTATCCAACTCGCCATAAAAGAAAGTTTTGATCCACGGTGCCTTTACCTATACAGAGGACACTTAATTTTATATTATATTACAAATAAACACACATCCATACATACACTTTATTAACATAAAAAATTAAAAGAAAGATTGCATAAATGAACAAAATTTAATATCTAAGTAAAACATGATTTTATACTTTAAGCACTTGACCACGCAGAGAAACAAGACGTTTGTCGTCGCATAATTCACGTGCTCCAAGTCCTGTGCAATTTATTATGATATCGTAATCGTCAATAAGTTCTTTGAAAGAATTCACTTTTCCTTTTTTGAATGTAATTCCCTCTGACAGCAATCTAAGAAAGCGGATAATATAATTGTCATAGCTTTCTTATTTGTAATTATATTATATATGTCATAGCAGAAGGAAACTTGAAAACGACTATGCTGGTCTTTTTCGTGAGATTGATGAAATCTCTTGTACAGGGTGTCCCATAATTCTTAATTAATATTTCGAGGAGGTAAAAGAGGAATTTTAAATTAAAAGTTTCTTTTCCAATTTGGCTCAGACATTATTTACCAAGTTATTAATGATAAAGTTGATCGATCAGATTGTGCCCAGCCGGAGTACGCGGAAGCATAACATGCAATGAGACCTCTCGCGCTTTTTGTATATTCTCTTGATCAAAATTTTATTCTATTTTTTCATATTAATTAATAAATAAATGAAATAAAATTAATTAATTTATAAATGAATTAAATAAATGGATAAATAAATAAATAAATAAATAAATAAGTGAGACTAAATTATAGTTAGAAATCTATCTAATTTTTGATTGTTTTTTTATTGTTATTTATTATTTATCTGTTTGTTTATTTATCAATTAATTAATTCAATTATTTAATTCATTTGTTGTTCAATTTATTTAAGTTATTTAATTTCCATAGCTAATCTAGCAGCGATGGAGAAAAACTAATTACGACATATTTGTCATAGGTATAAAAAGATTATTGGCAAAAAATATCAAAATAAGTTGTTTGTAAATAATTTGTTTAAATAACCTTTTTAAAAATTATTTTGATATATATCATGCGTCATTCTTACATAATTCTTAATAAAAATTTTTTAGATGCAAAATTTTCTAATCAATGGATTGGAAGAACAGAAATTGAGTAGACACCTCGTTCTCTTAATTTATCAACGCTTGATTATTTTTTGTGGACACTAAGATAATTATATAATTTAGACTCCTCACCTGAAATATGGATAAAATTGGGCTCATTCAATGCGTTTTTGCATAAAACGAAAGAATCTGGCAAAAAAGACGTCGCTCTACTTCGCGAATCGAGATATTAATCGTTGAAGTTTGCGTTATTTAAGGTTAGGAAACCTGTCATATCGACGAAATGTATCGATGTGGGCATGCGCTGTGACCACATGCGCATGCGTCTCAGTTACTCCGCGCAATATTAAAGCGGTTTTTTTAAATTTTTGTGAAATTACATAATTATAAATTTTGTTTTAAAATGAGATCTATAATTATTCGATTCCACATGGGCTTACGACTTTCCACATAAAGTGAGTTTCCACAAGGGTTTTGCGAAATCCACTCTTCCCTCTCCCCATGCTAAGGGGCAAAACGAGATCTGCAATTGTTTAATTCCACGGGTTTATGACTTTCCACATAAAGTGAGTTTCCACAAAGATTTTACGATAGAGAGGATTTCGCAAAACCTTTGTGAAAATTCACTTTATGAGGAATCGAATAATTATAGACCTTGTTTTAAAACAAAATTTATAATTATGCAATTTCACAAAAATTTAAAAAACCGCTCTAATATTGCACGAAGCGACTGAAATGCATGCGCATGTGGTATGCGTCCATGTCGATACATTTCATCGGTATGACAGATTTCTTAACCTAAATAATCGTCAACTTTAACGATCAATCTCTCGCTTCGCGGGGCAGAGCGACGCTTATTTCTGCCGTATTCTTTCGTTTTATGCAAAAACGCATCGAATGAGCCTAATTTTATTCATATTTGAAGTGAGAAGTCTAAACTGTATAATTACTCACTTTAAAAGCAGAACGTTTGCAATAAAATAAAAAAATCTAGAGATATTTTGTCAAAGGATTAAGGATTGAAGAAGCTGCACTCATTGATTCGGAAAACATTGATTAGGAATGAAAGTATCCAGCTTTTATGACCGAAAAGCTCATTGTCAGATCGTAAATGGTATACAATTCGAGCATTTACTATAAAACGTTGTCTTAACCGACTTGATCACGGGCCGATCTTGCCTTGGCTAGTCGAATCATCGATCGCTGTTTGGAATTCCAAATATTTCGGGCACACACAGCACGTACACACACACACGCGCGCGTGCGCGCGTGCGCTCGTGAGAGGCAAGGGAACTTACTTTAATAAAGTGCTCCGAAGAATTTGATAAAACTCATATTTTCAAAATGTCCCAACCTTTTTGTTATACTCTGTATATTTATATTCAATGTTTATTGAATTCAGTTTTTCACTTCTACAAATTTTTATCAGTTTGTGTCATTTCATTAATCCAAGTAAAAATATTCTTTGTGCGAACAAATTTGTGTGACCATGCATTTTTTTCGCGGAGTGCCTATATTGGTTATAATGTGATTATATATAATTATTTCATATATTTACCGATATTTAATCCATGGAACATACAAATTTCCTTGTGTCAGAAGGGTTGACAAATACGACCCATACTTCCAATTGCCCTCAATTAATTCAAATTCTTCTTCAGTTGCGTTTCTATACACAGGTACGATGCCTTCGAGCCAATGATTCTAATTAAATAGTAATTATCTAGTCAGAAACAAGTCAATAATAAATCTAATTAATAATTATTAACCAACAAGGAAACCCACGCAAGTGTTCCTCTATAACCCCCTTTCCTAAATGTACTAAAGGCCTCTTTCACCAATCTTCGATTAAGCTAACCGACGGTTAACTTGATCATCATGATTGCCAACAACTGAAAACTGAACTGTTTATTATAGATGTGTTAAAATTTTTATTTAAGCAAATGATTGTTTAATAATTTTTATTTACATTAATTATCGGATATTACTTACAATTTTTTCATTTACCTACCAAGATAATTACAACACGAAGAGAATATTAGGTTAGAGAACACACATTATTTTCTGTGCATTGAATTACGGTTGGCATCCCTGCGGTTGTTGACGTTAGCTAATTTAATCAAAGATTTAATTGGTGAAAGAGGCCCTAAGAAAGTTGACAATACCTTAGGCCATATTCAGATATATAGAAAGCACACAGATAGATAGATATTTGCATGCGGAATCACACCACCATTCAGTATAAAAGCAATCAGCAATCAGCAATCAACTTACTTGTACATAGAGCACTCACCATCTCTGACAAAGAACATTTACAGACAGAACTCAACCACTTGAAACTAACTTTACAAGAGAATGGAACAACAAAAAAGATATACGTAAAATAATCAACAGTATAAACAAGACAAGAGTCGGGCGCTCAAGTATCACATAACGAGATGGACAGAAAAATCCTTTCCATCCTCCCAAATATAAAAGGAAATTTCATATTCGATTATGATTGGTCACTTTCTTACTTCTAAAGCTTAAATCACCATTGTGGACTGACATTAATCTACAATCAATCTCACCTTAACAACATTTCGAGATGAATTAGCAAATATATATCCAGAAATATCAGTTACTCCAGCATAAGAAGCATCATCTGTTTTTCGTAGAGCGTCATAAAATTCATAAGAATCTTTTACCCATTTTCTAAAAAATAAATACATTGTATGTATTCATGTATACATCAGGAGACACGGTAGTGTCTTGGGTATCAAGTTAAAAGAACACTATCGTGAGACTTTACGCGAATTGGCGAGATGCGAGCATCCGAAATTATTGGATCTCAATAAGGGCTAAACCGATCAAGTTCTAAGTTGGCTTGATCGATAGCTTGAGTTTGACTCACATAATAAAAATACTTTTATTTTTTTTCACGTGTCCTATAAGCAGAGATATTGTTACGCAAAGTCCGATTTGGAAATTTTTACTTTAAGAAACGTCGTCGTCGACATCGTCGCCTTTGTACAATTGCAATTTCTGTCATGAGAGGCGCTGAAAAAAGAGTCTAGACGAGTGACCAACCGAACAGAAAAAGAAAAAGTGAGCGAGATGGCGTACTTGCTCTTTCTCCGCGCGTCCGATTGGCGGTCGACGTCTCGTTGAGTTTCGCGGCGAGTTTGACAGTTGGTGATAGTTTGTTTCGAAATGAAAAATGATGATAAATGATATGATGTAATGTAACATGAACAATTATCGGCTTATTGTTCTTGTTCTTGTATTACGTGAAATAAGTGATTTATGTGTGACAGGAAATGTGGAGGTTATTAAAAATAAGGTTAGTATTTATTTAAGTTATCTTCCTGTATATGTAATAAAAATTTTCCCTAAATGTTTTACATTCAACTTGACTTTCGATTCTCTAGAACAATTTTTATAGTCGAATAAATTTTATAATTCTTTCATTTCTTTTTATGAAAAAAAGATTTATCAGCATATATATATATATATATATATATATATATATATATATATATATATAAAGTTACATGAAAGTTATCAATATTCAAAAGAGACATAAATGATACCTTAAATGGATCTAATATGTGTGTACAAATGAAACTCTAAATTAATGATGAGATTAATAAAATTATGGCTTTAGATTAGTACAAAAATATATAAATGTTACTATTTTATTACATGAACATTTATATTTGATGTTATCTGGATTTATATTCATATACATATTTTTATAATATAAAACAGCTAGCATTATTTAACTAGTGGAGAAAAAATGCTAAAATTAATTAATTATTTATTGAATGACCAAGTTCGGAAGAATAGGAAGTTGAAATGTTAATAATTAACATTATCATTTATATAAACATTTCAACTTGGCTTTAGATTCTTTGTAACTGTTTTTATAATCGTATATTTAATTGATAAATTTTATAATTTTTTCATTTCTTTTCATGAAAAAAATATATTTATTTATTTCAACATTTCTTCCTCTTGCAGGTTTAAATATAAAAGTTACATGAAAATTATCAATTGTCGAAAGAGATATAAATGATATCCCAAATGGACCTGATATATGCTGCGTACAAATGAAACTCTAAATTAATGATGGAATTAATAAAATTAAAATAATAATAAAATTATGGATTTAGATGAGTATAAAAATATATAAACGTTACCATTTTATTATATGAATATTTCAATTCGATTTCAAATTCTTTTCAACTAATTAATTAATTTTAGTATTTTTTTATTTCATGATTTTTATAAAAATATGTAAACATTAATTGAATGACAAATAATAATGTTTAGAAGAATAGGAAGCCAAGTTGAAATGTTAATATTAACATTATCATTTTACATAAACGTTTCAACTTGGCTTTTGATTCTTTGTAATTGTTTTTATAGTCGTTTGCCTTTTTTTTTTTTTTTATGTATACCTTGTCATCGTCTCACTTGGACCGCAAAATGAAGCACCAACTCTGAAAATTCCTGCAGCAACGTGACTGACAATATCATCAAAATCCGAGGCCAAGACCGTTATATCAGCATTACGAAAGTATCCCATTTGTATAAATCTAGCTGTTGTTAATCCAACAACTCCACCGCCAACAATAACTATTTTCATTTTGCTATTTTACACTGTAACGTAATAAAAATAATTTCAAATCAAAATGTAAATCATAATACCATCTGACTATCAAAGACAAAACCTAATAAAAACTGTCACGTCAGCTTTTCTTTTACAACTATCGAAATCTTAAGGAAGGTTATATATTATTGAAATAGATTAATGATAAAAAAAAACATAAACAGTAAAAGTACTTAAGTAAGAAATAAATTGTGCAATTAAAATGTAGTTTTAATAATTTTACGTCCTCGATGATTCTCAACTTAATTGACTGACTCACTTACTGATAAAGTACCGCTTATGTTTTTCTATATATATATATATATATATATATATATATATATCACAAGCTGATAATAATGATTGCTTTTAATACAAGAAAAATAGTGTGAAACCAATGAGACGTAGGAAAATCTAAGCAGTAATACTTTAACAATGAAGCGGCCAATCATATTGAGAATTATCGGAAACGTGATATAAATAAAACTCTTCCTTATGGTCAATTTACTTAAGTTTTAGCCTAAAGTTGGAGTCACACGGTGCATGATTTTTGTGCTTTCCTATATTGCTCGATAGATAATCCTGCTTGATTAATTATCACAACGAAGTTAGCAATTATAATAGATCAATTGCATGATAATACGCAGCAAAAGAAAACCTTATCAATTTAACAATATCAATATATATCCATATTGTTTTTAATAAAATTTTACAATGATGACAATTATCTAATTGGCTTTCTTTTTACTTCTTTTTAGTGCCATCTATAGCTCGAATATAATACTTACATGTTTGTTTTAACATACTGTCTACTTGATTACATGATAATTTAAAATTTTTGATTGATGCATGCAAGAGAGTGAGATAATAATACGAAATAATGCTTTGTATCAAAATATAGATGTTTGCATACCGCGGCGAATATACAAAAGTGTCTAGTATTTATCATATATTTACAGTAATATACAAATTAACCATGCAAAATATTATACTTAATATGATTCCAGCTTAAAGATGTATTGATTATATAATAACAAAAAGTTATTGAAAAAAGGGTTTATTTTTTTAACTATTTTGAATATAATCAAATAAATAGATTCGAATTATAAAGACATTAAAATATAAAAAAATAATATGAAAATAATATAATTGCAATCATTTTGAATTATGAATTTTGAATTAGAAACGAAAAAAGCTGATGAGAAGTCTTGCAAATTACATTAAATAGAAATATTTTTCGATAAAATAATCCGGTTTGCAATTGACAAAACAGATTTGTAAAATATGTGAAAATTCTTTTCCTTGTCAATCAATAATTATATATCTAGAAATATATTATACTTAAACAAGAACAATTCCAGATATAATTATTTATTGATTATCGAAGCAACAGAAGATATTTTACAAACATCGATTTGTTTTATCGATTGCAAACATTTTATCAAAAAATATTTTTAATATGTTTTGCAAAATTTTCCGTTTTCTAGCTTCTGTCATAATTCAAGATAATTGCAATAAGTCAATAAAAGTTTGAAAAAAAGTAGAATGAATCTTGTCCTTCAAAGAGATGCATTTTTTGTTAAAAAAAAAAAAAAAAAAATCACCTTTTTACTGTTAATTCAGAAACATTCTGTATATTCATTGATTCTTGATATTGAAAATATAGGAAATAAATTATCAATCTGAAGTTATTATTAAAGTCACGGACGCAATGGGCCAAGATTTATTATATTAAAATCATGATTTCTTGGTCGGAAAAGATTATATTGCGAGAATATTTACAACATTAATTATTGATACATATTCTTGACAGCCTTTATCCTTGTAACTTTATCATTATTGAAATCTAAACTAAAAATTAATATACAGTTTTTACTTCACTCTTATAGTCAATATGATTTACAGTGCACAGATATTTTATTATCTTTACTTTTATAAGAAAAAAATTGCTTGCTCTAAAAGATTTACAAAAACTGTGCTAGCGTTAATTTAGGATTTACTGCAAGGTTGGATGGTATAATTTAATGGAGGAGGCGGAATTAGAAGAGGCAACGGAGTCGGCGGTGGAGGAGTTTGGACAGGTGTTAAGATAGTAGTTACAGTTTGTGGTTGTTCGACTGCTCGAACGGTTGTATTATAGATTGAGAGATAAGTAGGCCAGAGATGAGGTGGTGGTGGAGAACCGGGAGGCGGCGGGGGTGGCGAACGATCATCCATTTCATCAGAATCATCCATCATCATAGCTGTCAATGGAGTAATACGTGGTTTCTTCAACTTGATTATCTTTACCTACAAAAGTGTAAAAAAACATTTTAAATATAGCTGAAAAATATTTCTTCAATTTGAGTTTTTTTTTCTTTTTTAATAGCCTTTCTAAATGAGATGAAAAAATAATAATCATATACCTTGACTTTCTTTTTTGCTTTTGGTGGTCTTGCTCTCTTATCATGTTTTCTACTTTTTCGAGAGTTGTAAAATTTGTCCCTTCTTAAGTCTTTGAATCCTTCACGAAAAACTATCGCTTTAGGAGGAGGAGGTGAAGGCATGTCACCTTCACCTCCGCTAGGACTAGTCCCTTCGCCAGGTTTTACACCATCAGCGAACTGAACTGATTTTTTATTTTTCGTTATTTTCAATTTTGTTAAGTTTAATTTACCAGATTTGGCAGATCCCGCATCTTTATTGAATTCATTAGTCTCATTTATTTCTTCATCTTTGTTGCTATCATCCTTAGTATCATCATCCGTATTGAACAAGTCATCCAAATTGCCATTGGAAATCTCGTCTTTTCTAAAAAGAATCATCCATTTGTCCATTCATAATGTATGATACAAGATGAATATAGCATATTGGATTTTAATAGAATAAAATAATAAAATAATAAAATAATAAAATAATTTTTGCAAATCTTTTTAAATAAGATTATAAAATTATTATGATTTGCTAAAAATTCTTAATAACTATCAATTCTATGAAAAATTTTAATATAGAAAACTCTTATATAGAAATAATATTTAAATTAATAATAGACAAACCTAAATCCTGGTATAACTAAAATGCTTTTTAATGGTAGAAATGGTGATTTCGGCCAATCTTTCTTAGTTTTGATTTCTGTGTGATCCTTATTTATATCAATGGTTGCTATTTCGTCAACTTCAATCCGTTGATTAATTTGTAACTGTTTTTCATCATCATCATCTTCATCTTCATCTTCATCTTCTGCTTCTTCTTCTTCTTCTTCATCATCTTCTGCTTCAGCCTCAATCTCGTCTTCATCATCATCTTCTTCTTCATCCACAGCGACATCTTCATCATCTTCTTTAATAGACATTGCCTCTTCCTTTTTTATGGAATTAATTAATGGAGATCCAGTTTCAACTTCTTCACCCTCTTTCAATGCTTTCAAAACTGATGGATCCATAACTGAATCCTTGTAGTGATCTAACAAAAGCCCACTTGTTTGTCGGGATATTTTGTTTTTTTCCAATAATCGTAGAGCTCGTCGATTAACCCGTTCTATTCTCCTACGTTCTTTCTCTTTTCTGCGTAACTCACGTAATCGTTTACGCTCTTCTCGTTCCTTACGGCGTGTTTCAAGTATAGCTTCGTAATTATACACAGGTTGAACTATTTCTGCAATGTGAAAATATTTATTTATTAAGTCATAAATTCTTCACATGGCAAGAGCAACAGGATATACATACTTTGTGGCTGAATCTCGTTCCTCGAAAACGCTGTGGTTATGGACGGGATTGGAATTGGCACAGGAACAGGTACTGGCAATGACAATGGCAGTGGAGCAGCAGGTGATATAGTCGTGATAGGAGCGAGAGTACTCGTTGCGGATAAGGTAGGTGGTACTGGTAATGGAACTGGGACGGGAATGGGTACAGACATAGAAATCGAAGACGTCGAAGGCGAAGTTGCTGGGACTGTTGAAGAATATAAAATTCCATTTAACTGATCTGTAGTTGATGATGACTGACCATTGTTGCTGCTGCCGCCACCGCTACCGCTGCCGTTGCCACCACTATTACTACTATTATTACCACTACTACCATCGTCACCGTTGCTGCCGTCATTGCCGTTGTTACTCCAATCTAACGATGTAGGTACTACTTGAAGAACGTTACCTACCCGAACTACTTGACTGGATCCAGATCGTACGGGCGGAGTTACTATTGCAGCAGGTACTTCTCGATGCATCAATTGCGCACCATTGAAATCGGCAGGGACTACTTGTAAGACATTACCAACCTTAAAAAACACAGAGAATGATATAATGTAAATTATGTTTCTATAAATAATAAAAAACATTATATTCCAAAATGACAAATACTTGTACAACTGTAGGTTGCTGTCTATATATCATCTGTTGTTGCTGTTGTGAAGGAGAAGATGGATATGCGACAATATTAGGATTGAAATTAGTAGTATATTCTGCAATTATATCAGTAGAATCCTTTCCATGCTTCTTAATACCTAGTTCTAATTCTAATCTGTAAAGAATATATTATTAAACAATCAACGATATAACGTAATAACAAATATTTGGCGAGATAGAATTTTAAGCACCTAATAATTTCATTTTAATTTTGTGTGTGTGTGTGTGTGTGTGTGTACAAACATATACACGCACGCATGCACGCAAGCAAGATGATTGTAACACATTTCAAAAACATATTTTTATACAAACAGAATAATAAATAAGATAATAAATTAAGCTTTCTTGAAATAATATATATAAAAATGAGTTTGAAAGAATTTAGCACAATCCTTACCTATCATCAAGAGATAACCGTTTTGGGGAACTTGTAGATGACTCATCCATACAAGGGGGATAAGTAAGATTATTTTCTGAATAATAATATTCATTTCCATCCTCTATTTCATTTGCATATTGGAAGTTTGCAACAGTTGTATCCATATTGCTATTAATATCCATTTCTGAATTTAGGATGCTTGTTGCCGATGTAACTCCTGACTGAACAATAGTCTCTATACGTCTGCCCCTTTCGCCACAAGTGCTAAATTTTTTATTTTCATCTTCGTTTTTCCTTTCTCTTCCTATTTCATTCAGTCTGTCCATTCCAGGTGAAGATCTATATTCAAAATTTATTTTTATTTTTTATAAATTTATTTTTATAAATTTACTATTAAATTTATATTTAGACGAATGATATACTACTATTATACTATTTATGCAAACTAAATAAAATTCTACCTGGAAGATTGCAATTCAGTTATTCTAAACCCATGTTCTGGGCTTCTTAATTTCAACATAGAAATTGATTTCTCTCTTGATTTCGTATCCAATGGAGATCTGCTTCTTGATCTCGATTGTGATCTCATTATTGGTTTTGATTTTAACATCGATCTGGAACGCGATTCCGACCTCGATCTAGATCGCGTTCGGGATCTTAACGGCGACCAAGATCTCGAGCGTGATCTAGATTTTCGTCGAAATCGTTCTGGAGCTTGACGCATAGGTGAATACCTTGATCGCGGTGGTGTCCGATTTCGTAATCTATGTTCTGGATATCTATGACGATCCAATTCTAAAGAATCTTTGTCTTTCTCCCATTGCCGTTCTTTTTTTATATTAGATCTATTTCAGTTAAATGAAAAATGTTAAATGCTTCGACTGTTTTAAGTAAAAACTATACCTTTAACAGATATTGAAATCATTGAATAAAAATTTTACAATATTTTAAAGTTAAATTAAGTTTTAAATTTAATAGATAGAAGTTCATAAGATTTATACCTTCTTCTATATTTTAATAATGATTTAGGTGAAAATTGTATCATATCCCTTTCTAGACTTCTTTCTCTATAATACACTCGATCGTCATATTCAAGAGGCAAATCTTGTCCAATAGCATAAGAATCCATAGATTCGTTACTATCTCGTAAGATATTGCTGTTTTCATATTGCCAGAACGTATGATTCAATTCTTCCGTATGAAATCTAAACAATATTTGTTATATATTCAATGTTATAATCCAATGTTTACATTGTAACATAAAAGAAATAATATAATATCTAGAATAATTTAATACTCTATATGTCAGATCATTAACTTTAAGTAAGCAATTAGTGTAAATAAAGTAATACATAAAAAAATTCATCCTCTTACATATAATATTCAAATAAACATTTTATGACAATACCTGTTGTGCCTATATTTTTCAGATTCCATTGTTCTATCCCTTAAAATCTCTATTGAATCGTAAGATCTAGTATCTTTTTCATAATCTCTATCCATATGTCTTTTTCTATTCCAATCATCACGATTGCTCTTAGAAGATACAGTACCATGTTTTCTAAAGTTATCTGTAAATAAATTAATATTTAATAAAATCGAGTAGAATACTTTATATAGAGTAAATTGTTATAATTTTTTTACCTTCATTGTAAGTAGAACATATTGGAGACCGCGCATATCTCTCTCTTTTTTCATCCATCCACGATCTACTTGATCGCTCATTATCATATTTTTCCTTTTTCTTATCTCTATCTCGCGTACTAGTAGTAGCTTCGTCCTTCTTCTTTGGACTTCTACTATGACTTCTACTCCAACTGCCAGGACCAGGACTTCCACTTTCGCTCTCCCACGAAACATGTGGACTCTTGCTTCTTCTTCTTCTTTCACGTCCTAAAGGGCTCAATTTTCTCTTATTTACAAAATCTGCTTTATAACTTCTTGAATCCTTTGCATCAGGCTTTTCTATATCATCGGACTTTGTTTCGTTCTTATCTTTGTTATATGAATATTGTTTTTCACTTTCTTTCTTGTTAGGACTTTTCCTTCTGTGGACAGGAGATAATAGACCTAATTGAAAATTAGTATCATTTAGATTTCGACTACTCTTGTTTTGACTATTTTTCTTTACACTGTTTTTGCTTTCTTTATCATAGTTCTCAGATAATTCAGAACGAATAAAAATTGCTTTCTCTGATACTGGGGATTTGGATCGTCTTATCGCTGTTTCCGACGATTTGGAAACCATATCAAATTCAGTGTCTAATGGCGTATTAATTTCGCTATTATTTATTATGTCATGTCTCAACTGCTCTGTTTGCTCTGCATTCGGCAATTCTCTAATATCGTTTTTTAATGCATGTGATTCTAATAGCTTCTTTTGTATTGTTAACAAGGCTGCTGCATGCTGAGCAGGATTCTGTAATGGTGCTTCTAAAATACGTTTCGGTTTTACTTGTTCATTAGTACGACGAATCAAGAGTTGTTTAGGAATGAGTTTAAGAGCATTCTTTCCTTCATTCGCTTCATCACCTTTTGTATGTTTCCTCGAGCTTACATTGGTACTCATAGTATGTTGTCTAATGCTTACATTCTGTGTTCCACATTCTGCGAAAATATCCATATGTTCTGAGCTTTGTATCTTTGTCTTTGGACACAATTCATTCATTGATAAGTCATCAAACAAATTATCAGCTTTTTTAAGATCAAAATCATGGGTAGAATCTTTATCTTCTAATTGTACTTTATTTAAAATTTCTCCTATTTTTTCAGTTTTTGATCCATACTTAATATCATGTAATTTTGTTAATTGTAAAGATATATCAGACATAGGAATTGATAGTTTATCTGCTGTAATTAATATTTTTTTCTCTCTTTTCTCATCAAGATTCAAAAGATTAGAACCGTTACTGTCATTAGATACTTCTATATCCTAGAAAGTAAAAGAAAAATACTTATATTTAAATAAGAAATACATCTCAATAATATAATACAGAAATTAAGAATAAATTCTATAAAGAATAACATCTAAAGAATAACAGGATATATTACTTCAAGATGCGCACTATATTAGAATTATCAATAAGAGGATCGCAATAATATTTTCATTAATATTATTACTTTCAATATTTTACTCTTTTCATTCACAATGACATTTTTTTTGTTAAATATATGTATTTTGCATATGCATGTATTTGCACATAAGCGCACACATGTACACACTCACACATACATATGTGCGCGCGCACATATGTACGTAATTTATAATATAAGAACACACAGTAGATTTTTTTAGCCAATGGCGAATAGTCAAACAAGATACTTGCCTAGGGCTTGCAGCAAGTTTTTGAAAACAGAAAATCTTTCCGTTTACCATTTTAAAGTATACCTTTATAAAATATATTTATAAATAAACTTTTCACTAGCCAATGCGGGAGTATAAGCCTTTCTTTTCCATTTTCCATCCATTTTCCTTTTTACCAAATTTATGAATTAATGAAGCCACGTGGAGGCGATTAAATGTTAGTGCTTAGAAATGATAAGATATTTAATCCGCTATTTTTTAGCTTCTCTAATTTTTGAATTTTTGAATAGAATATTACCGCGTATATGCAAATCGTGTAAGCAATATGGTGAATCAACATAATTGAATCTTATTTTTAAATCTTAGAATTTTTTTGAAATGGAAAAATAAAATACAAATAAAATTATCATAATATTATCTATACATAGCACAAAAAGATTGCAGAAATATTACAAAATATCTTATTGCATATCTTATTGTAATATCGCAAATATGTTGCGAAATACTTTTGCAATATATTTATGTAAAACAATGTCGAAATATCTGCTCTCAAAAGTATTATAACGTAACATTAAAATAATATTGCAATGTAGTTTTCTTTGTAAAAATAAATGCAGTAAAGTAATCATCAATATAAGTAAAAAATAAAAAAGGAGTAATTAGAAAATAACAGAGAAAATAATATTACTATATATAATAATATTGTAATAATAAATTATTAGAATTATATTATAGTAGAAATTATAAAATTTCTATACAGGATAATGGTCGAATGACTTTCTTTTTTTTATTAATATCCTAAATAAAAGCATTTAGCACTCATCTGAGTAATAACCATGTTCATGAGTTAACCATGTCAGCACTTATTCGACTTTAGTATTATATAAGAATAGATGATAGATTTTTAAAACATATTTCAGTTTATCTGATGAATTTACAAAGCCTACGTGCTATTTTTCGTGTTCATCAAATCATCAAATCAATTTACTGGAATTGCACGAATTATATAGCACGCAGCATTTGTAGTTATTTACTAGATACTTTACTAGATATACTGGATCATTGACACAGACTCAAAATGTACATTGACACAAGTTACATTTCAGCAGAATGCTTCCTTAACGATATGATAGTTTACACTGAGTCTGAATTGAAAATAGTATAAGCAAATCGTTTATCGAGGTGACAACACTTAGAGCAAATGCATCAATATCTCTGGAGATGACAGTTAAAAAATTATTTATTGCAATTGCAAGATAGTCAAATCGGGTTTCAAATCGCGGTTCAATGCAAGAGTAATTTGGTAATTGGTAATAGCTCAAGAGAATAGACTTTCGCTCTTGAAATATATATATCTAGAAGAGTCCAAAAAATGACCACCCATTTGTCCAAGAGATGACAATATCATTGGAGCAGCGATTACATAGATCAATACTTCTTTGGAATCTGAATAAACAAAGTGTTTTCTGATGGATTTTTATTTGCTGAAAACAAACAAATCCGGCAGCGAAATTGGCCGATCAGGTTTGACATCAGGCGAGAAAATTGAGGTAAACAGTCTCCTAAAATTAGCGTTTTTGGCCATATTTGCTATTTTTTTTGTGATCAAAAAATAAATTTTCTTTAGCAATTTCATTTACGCCACTTCAACGTATTATCTTTTACCTATAATATAAATTGTATTTTTTACGGTACGATTATTAATTTCACCGAAATTTCATGAAAGTTTTAACCCAGCAGTGTAGCTAAAATGAGCTCGTCTGTCCCATTTTTGTATAAAACAAGTTTCTTATGTTTTTATTATAATTTTTTGTTGAGATACTTTTTATACAAAAATGGGACGGCTCGATTTAATTAAAATGCTAATGTGTTAAAATTTTTATGATTCGGTAAAAAGTAATAGTCGAAATAGATCAAAATAGATTTTCAGCGAATAAAAATCCATCGGAAAACACTTTGTTTATTCGGGTCCCAAGAAAAGGCTTATTTTTGTATAACTGTAAACTATCATCAATCAGCAATCGGATTGGTCAAGAGATCAACTTTCAAACTCGTATTGTGTAATAGAAATAAGTTTTAATGATACTAATGAACAACAATATATATCATATATATTAAGATCGTTATAAACTAATTTTTTTTTCATCTAACGTTCTCAAAGTCACTCTCTTTATAATTAGTCTATAATCGCAAACGTAGGTTGCAATCACATAGTGACGAATCGACGAATCATGTATCTGTGTGACTTGGAACGTTCAATCGCACTTCAACTTGCTACATTCTTTTGCGATTGCGACATCTTTGCATTGCTACATTTTGCGATTACGAGTAATGTAGAAGAATCCTTATGCGTTTTAGCCACAGTATAACCACAGGTATAACAATAGCGATATTCAGCGATGGAACGTAAATTCACTGCAGGCCATATTATTTGGCGCCCCCGAATGAAATTGAACGTGATAGGAACGTGATAGGATAGGTATACGTAGCACAACAAATAGAGTAAAACATAAAGAGTAAAACGTAAGAACAGCATCAATAGGGGCTCTTACTATTTCTATATACCCGTTCCTGCTTTTTCATTTGTTAATATGATGGAAATCATATGGCGTGAAAAACAGAGATCAAAGGCACACGGAGTAAGTATCCTTATTAATTATACAATATTTTAACTTGCGATTTAATTACAAGTTTTTAGTTTAAATAAAGAGTATGAAGAGACTATTCGAGCCAAAAGCTAGATAACAACATGCTAAATATTTAAATGAATATTAACAATTACAAAAATTCCATCAACACAACTCAAATGTTTCGACCTTTGATATGGTCAAATTCTTTTTTTATATTCATAGAAACAAGTTTGTTTGTAATCGTTCATTAGTTTCACACGCTTATTTCACACTTGACACTAATGAATCTTTATGGGATATCCAGTATCTGTACAAGGTTACTTTTATATAGATAGATAAAAACACTCACCTGAGACTTTTGAGAAAGCGCCGGAGAACTAGGACTATATAATTCCATAATCTTCTCCTTGAACTTTACATCAGACTCAAAAAT
Organism: Pogonomyrmex barbatus; assembly: GCF_055798465.1. Classification (NCBI taxonomy): domain Eukaryota; kingdom Metazoa; phylum Arthropoda; class Insecta; order Hymenoptera; family Formicidae; genus Pogonomyrmex; species Pogonomyrmex barbatus. The sequence continues at coordinate 7,923,870 of NW_028297109.1, forward strand.
GTTTTCCAATTGATTTCTAGCTTGATGTTCCTTCTTAATAGATGTAAGCTGTTCTTCATTTGTTTTTGTAGAAATTAAATGTTTCATTGATACATCTTTCTTTGTTTCCTCAAGTCTGATTGCTACTTCTTCCGATGTCCATGATTTTTCTAATAACTCTCTATTTTGTGCCTTTTTATGATAAAAATCTATCATATTAGATTTAATTGATTTTTCTGAATAATCTGTAGTACAAAACTCTTTCTTTGTCTTTTCAAGTTCTTGCTCATGATTGTTAATCTTAGTCCATTCCGCATATTCTTCTTCCCATATATCCTTAGAATCTAGTAGTTGTTCCTCAGATTGCGAACCCATGTCCCAACGACTCTTTTTAACTCGTTTAGAACTTGGTTTTAATAATTTATTTACATCCTCTTTGATATTTTTTTCTTCATCTATTTTAGTCCACTCTTTCCCTATTTCAACAATATCATTAACCTTACAAATTGCCGTTTCTTCGATATTTCTATGTAAAAAGGATTCTTCTTCTATATCCCAGTCATCTCTTTTACGTTTATTCTTTTGTTCTAAGAGCATCATTTCTTCTCTTTCACCTTCCTCTTGTTCTTCTTCCCATATTCTTATTGCACATAAACGTTCCTGTCTCTTTTTCAATTCTCTTACACTTTCCTTTTCTATTGCAATATAAGTATCTGTTTTCTTATCATACCTAACTTCTTTTTCTATCTTTTTCAATGAACTCTGACTATTTTTTCGTTTGCCCATAGTTAAATCCGATATTGCTTCCAAACTATCCACTTCCCATTCATCCGCTAGAAGTTGCTTTTCGTATACCTCTTTTTCGAGTTGTGTTAAGGATGGGACATTCAGTGTATCAAAATCTGTTTCTCCCCATTTTTCTTTTTTCTGTTTTTCAATTTTTTTCGGATTCTTAACTTTATTTTGTATCATTTGCTGAGTAATACGCTCACCTTCTTTTTCCCATTTTACAAGAAATTCGGCGCTAGTTCTAACATCTTTCTCTTTCTCTTTTCTTTTCTTTCTTACTGCTTCAACTTCCTCATCTGATCTTACTTTCTTCTCATGAAATTTTTCTTCATTATCTTTAGACGATTTATCTTTGTCTTGCTGAACATTATCTCGACTATGTTTCCTTCTCCTTCTATATTTGCTCTTTTCTAAACCATCCATTTTCTCCAATTCTCCAATATGATCCTGACTTGAGGTATCACCGTCATTTTGTTGCATCGCCATCATAGAATCCATTTCCCATTGTTCTATGAAGTTCTCACCAGGATTTTCTTTACTTTCTTTTTTTTGTTTTAAACATTCACTATTATGTACGCTCATATCAGCAGTGACTTTTTCTGTTGATAGCTTAGATTCTCTGTTTTCATCCGTTTCTTTTTTAACTTTCTTACTAACTGGAGTTACTGAATGTAATACTTTTGTTCTATCTGAAGGTGAAAGTATCACAGTAGACTTTGATATTATTTTATTTATATCTCCATCAATAATAGATTTGGTTTCTATTATTTTCTTATTAATTCTTTTTTTCTTCCTTATGTGTTCATCTGAATCACTGCTGTTGGAATCAGTGCTCATCTTTCTTTTCTTTTTTTTTTTCGTTCGTACAACACGTCTTGCCTTTCTTCTTTTCTTTCCAATTTTTTTTTTCTTCCGTTTTTTTTTCCTTTTTTCTTCCGAACTACTAGAGTCGCTACTACTGCTACTACTATCTGTGCTATCTGAATCTGAAGAAGATGAGTTACTTAGTATTTTTCGTTTGCGTTTCTTTTTTTTCTTATGTTTTTCCGAATCTAAAGAAATATTAGATGAATCGCTGCTAACTGTCATTTTTTTTTGTTTTTTCTTTTTTATTTCTTTAGATTCACTGTTCTCATCACTCAATCTCTCTACTTTGATTCTAACATTTTCCCAATCACTTGGTATTGATTTGGAATCTTCAGATTCGCTATTTTTATTTATATGTTCAGTTTGCATATTATGCTCATTAAGTAGTGGTATTTGACAATCTGTTGAAAGAGTAGATTCCTCACATTCTGTACTCTTGATTAATCCTTCTAAAGTTTGTAGTTTATCTTTTTCATCAAATTTATTGTTCAACAATATTTCCATATTTGTATTATCTTCAATTAAATTAGATTCTATATTAAATTCGTGATAGCTGTGTGAAGTAGACTTAATGGGATTTTTCTTTGGTGAATATTCTTTAGTCATATCAGCGGTGCATACCATTTTCATAAACTGTTCATATTCTGAAGCTAATTTTTCATTTCCAGAAGATGTCGAAGTTTCATCATTTGTTGTCATATCTTCGATAATTTTTTTGTTGGCCTCTTTATCTGCTTTAATGTCTTTAACATTGTTATCAAATTTATTTTCGTCCATTATATTAGAAGTAGAACATTTTTCTTCTTCTACAATAAAACAGAAAATGAGAACTATTATTATCCCAAAGATTTAAATAACTCTTGTTATATACATTATCCTTATTAAAAATTACTTACGTTGATTTATGGAAGCAAGTAACGTTTTGTTCGTTGGTTTTTTAACTTCTCTTTTTGCTATTATTGACGTTTCCTCATCTTCACTATCCCACTTCGATTTAGGAAACTGTATAGACATTTGCCATTTGATATCTTTATGATATTTAATTGCATTTATTTGTTGATACCAATTACGCTTCTGCTGTACTATTTCTTCTGTATTAATCCTGTAATTACAAAAATCTGAATAGATAAAGAAAAATTTCGTTATAAAGGACAAATATAATATACCGTGGTAAAGATGCTTCGCATATGTCCCGTATCCTCTCGCGACGTTCAGGAGTGACGATTTGTAAAAGTTGCGAAATACTTAACAAAAGAGAAACGCGTGGATTTTCACAATACAATAATTGAAGTCCCCTTGCTCGTTTTGTCAACTTAATTGATTCAGGCGGATACTTTTTGGGTCCATCAAGTCCGTCAACAAGCAGTGCTTGACGTTTTAGACGGTGATTACTTAACATTAACATTTGTTCAAGATAACGTGTATAATCTTGCGTTAATCTGAAACATATAAAACACACACACACACACACACACACACACACACATTATATATATATATATTATATACGCGCGCGCGCGCACCACACTCACGCGCACGCACACGCACACTTTGTAAAGAATTTTATTTTCAAAATTGTTATAAGTATATTGTACCTGACTTTTACAGATCGTTCCGAATTGTCACGCCTTTTAAGATGAATGATATCATCAAGAGTTAAACCAGATTTTCGTATTTCTGCCCAAGAAGTACATTTCAATAATAGCTTTTCTTTCCACTTATTTTTATCCTGTTTATCTTTGCTTTCTAATTTCATTTCTAACATATCATTTCCTCTTTCTTTTATATTTTCTTTCTTATTCTTTATTCCTTCATTTTTTTCTCTTGTCTCCTCTTCTTTTTCTTTTTTACCCTTTCCCTCTTCTTTTTTGTCACGATGTGCATTTGATTTATTATTATCCCGTTTATCTTTATCATCTTTCTTTTTCTTATCTTTTTTATGTCTTTCTCTATCCTGAGGTGATTTTTGTATAGAAGGTTCTATATTTCCATTTCGATCTTTCACATCTTGATGTAAATCCTTGTTAATTTTGTCACAATGTCGATACCTTATATATATATATATATATATATATATAAAAAAAAGTTATCAGAATAATAGTTATCGGGATAGAGAAAACATGTTTATATATTGTCGTGCTCGCGGCGAGCACTCGCACAGTGTCACACTCGCGAAATAAGCAAATTCGTTTATCAAAGAGAGAATTAACTTTATTAATTTCAGAAACAGAAAAATGAAATAATCGCGGCTGCTCTGCAGCTCTGTCAAAATCAAAGAACGCCAAATAACAACTAATCATCAAAACCATCGAAAACATTCCGTCGATAGAGAACGATTTTTTCTTCCTAAAATCGATTTTCGGAGACAACGACGAGTGGATCACCGCTCAATCATAACACTATGTATAAAAATTAGGAGAAAAAAATAATTGTAATAAAAATCTTTTATTTACCTCTTTGAATATTTCTGATCTATGGATTTATTTTTACGATCATTATTCGTTCTTTCATGTTTATTTTTTTCTTTCACATATCTTGTATTTTCAAATAAGCCAGATATATTCTTGCTAGTACAATTTTCATCTTCCATACTTACTAAAGAAATTTTTGTCATTAAATATTACAATATTACATATCTGATATTACAATCATATAGTTAAATAAATACCTGTTGCCATAGCTTCTGCAAGTAACATTTTACTTTTAGATTCTTCTCTTCGAATTTCTTCAATAGCTAGAATTTTTTCCTCTGTAAAATTATAAATTATAATATATATAGCATCCTTACAGATTAATTTTACAATTTTTAAATTATTGTATATAGCTATAGACCTTTAAGATAAGAAAAAGCATTCGAAAATATTTATTTCTACTAAATATTAACATAAGCTTATAAGAGCTAGTTAAAATTTAAATTAATAAAATTTAAGAGATTACCCATTCTTCGGAATTTGCAATTTTAAAATTGACAATAATAAATATAAGAAATTATAAACCTGAATTTAGTCTAGAATTCGATAGATAGCTGCGAAAATAATATACAAATCTGTTCAGATTTTTCAAATCCAATTATGTGACTCTATAAAATATTGATGTTTATCATTGCATCTTTGTCCTCAGCTGACTTTATAATATCAGGTAAAAATGTAACACATGCATTGTAAAATAAAACTGACCTAAATATACAATTTATATATACATATATATATATATATATATATATATATATATATATATATAAATTCTATATTTCAGTTTTACACATACATACATACATACATATGTACACACGCTCACATGTACGTGTACGCAAGTATGCACGCACGCACGCACGCACGCACGCATGTACAGTCCTTAAAAAATATGATAATAATCGAATAGCTCGAAAACAAAGCATTTTTGAGAAAAATGTTTCAAACAAAAGTAGAGTTTAAAAAGTTCTATTTATTAAATAGAACTTTTTAAACTCTACTTTTGTCTGAAACATTTTTCTCAAAAATGTTTTATTTTAGATATACGACCGTTTCCATACTTTTGAAGGATCCTGTGTACGTGCGCGCGCGCGCACGTACATACGCATATGCAAAACTTTTAATTCATGACAAAAAGAATTAATTTTATCGACTAGAAAAAAAGTTAAACAAATTCTTATAACAATTATAAAAACCTAATAAAAAAGAAAATGTTTATTTAAATATTACCTTTTATTTAAATAACACAATATTTTACAATATTTAATAAACAATTTAAGATTTTATTTTACATAATGATATTCTATGTATGCTCATATCTTCATAAAAAAAATTTGATTAAAAATTTTATTTTCAATTAATAATATTTAATTAATAATTAAATTTATATAAAGTATCCTTTTAATGTTAAATATTTCCTAAACTTAATAATAAAAAATATCTAAAATATAAAAAATGTCTTACACAAAAGTTTTAGATTTTATGGAAAAGATCTTAAGAGAAATATATGATTATCTTATCATATTATCATCCCTCTTGAAACTATAAAACTTAAATCTGAATAAATTTTTCATTGAATCTTAACTTGCAAAGATAAAAAAGAGGTGATAAATTAAAATGAGATGTTCTATACAAATAAAATATAATATAAACATATAAAAAATCTGGTATACAATATGTATATAAAAATATTATGTAATCATTATAATTCCCAGTTAAGATTGAGTCGTAATCTTAAGATTCTTAGTTTTTAAATTGTAACTTTATTGTCAAAATCTTGCAAAGATAAAAAAGTTTTGATAACATATATCTTAAAAAAAAAAAAAAAAACTCATTTCAAATTTGTTAAATATGTATTAATAAATATTATATAAACACAGCAATTGGTAGTTTTAATAGTAAATTTAAACGTCTACACAACATCAGATCTATCTTGGTACATACTAAAAACTGCTATACAGAAAATTATTGAAATATATTAAAAATGTAATATTTTAAATAACTATATATTCAATATAGTTATCATATTTTTAACAAAATATACATTAAATAGTTTCATTATCAAAGAAGTTAGACTATATGATTACATTTAGATATTTCATATGTAGCAGCCTGTAATATGCATTAGCTTAGAGCAATATAAATAATCCATTGACATACAAAATATTTGGATAAAGCGTGTTTCTATGGAATTCAAGTCAGAGAACAGAAGATCAAGTTTATTATAATAAATAATCAACCAAGATAACGATTTAATTACGATTTTCTTCATTAAAAAACATAGATAAAAGCATAATTTTCTAAAACAAATTGATCATGGGAAATATTTATGTAACAATTCAGCATATTGCAGAATAAAACATATTACTTTATCTCAGGTATTATATTTGATTATACATAAATCTCAAACTGATAGTTTGATTATAATCGAGTCACAAAATATGAAAACTGATTTAGAATTCAGATCAACAGATTTCTCATCCTTAAGATTTTATTCCTTGGCCAATGAAAATACCTTCTGTTTCATCGAAATATTTATATGTCCATAAAGTAATTAATTTACTACAAAATGTATTCTATAATAAAATATAATAGGTATTATATTACCTGTTTTTTTTCTTGATTTACTTATATTTGTATCATCCAGCAGAGTTTTATCTTTTATTTTTAAAGTTCCAGTAGAATGCTGAAATAAGTTTGGCTTAACATTAGATTTAGATAATACTTTGAACTGATTAGCAAATGCCATTAATCGTTTTTTAGCTTGGATTTTTCCCAGTACTGGTTTTATTGTCTTTGGACTTTCTAATCTTGATGTATCACCATCACTTATTTGGCCTTTAGTACTTTCTGGTGTTTCTGACATTTGTATGTCTAACAAGGAAATTGAAATATCCAGAGTTGGTTCTTCCGGAACATAAGTATCTTTTGATTGAGATACATTAGTGCCATCTTTTTCTAATAGCATTATGCAAAGTAATTCTTTATTAGAAACTTAAATTTCATAAAAATCTATGGTGGCAATAAATGAATAAATATATTTCTTACCTGAAAAAGATGGTAACCTTTCTTTTTCTGCCATTGATAGTTTTAATATTTGTTGAAATTTTAGTTACCTAAAAGTGATATTTGCAAAAATTTACAAGACTTAAAAGAATAATCAAAAATCACTAGGCTTTGTTTTTAAAATACATTCTTGAAGTAATATTTATAATAACAAATTCAACATTATTTAAAAGCATGCAAAAATAAAAAAATAATACGCAAATATTTCAATTAGGAAGCAATATGAATGTATTATGTTGTTCATAGAATCTAACTCATGTGGATTTATTATTATATAATGAAAATATCTGCTAATAAAATAACTGTAAAATAAAAAAAAGATTTGTTTATGTTTACATAAATTATTAAAAAATAATTTTAAAAAAGTTATAGAATTGAGAAAATTGCTAAAGCAATTTTCGATATGTAATATTTGAAACTTGTTTGTACATATTTGGACTTGTATATATTTAGTATTCAAGCAGCAAGTGAACAGAAAAAAAATTTCATGAGTAGATGCATGCAACTTCTTAGATATATAATATTTTCGTTTGACATATTTACCGTAATTCGTAATTTAAATCACTGATACACATAATTTAGTTAACAACATCAATATTAATGCACTTCGTGAATTAAAATACGAATATACGATCACCACATAAATGTTTCTCGTCCTTATTATTCCTATTTTCGTCAATCGAACAAGTATAATGTACGAAATACATCGGACATATTGTTCAAGATGCAGGCTGCCAACGACACGAAAAGATGAAAAAGATGATATAGAAGCAGGTGAACCAACGCGCATAATAGCGGTTAAGTAATAAGGCATCAATCAGATTTCTGCCCAAGATGCGATATGACGTTAGAGGCGAGATTTTTAATTCATTGATTAATAAATCGCATTATGCGCAAGTGTAACCTTGCTCTATAAAAACAGCATTTGCGCATTTTACGATTAATCAATCGATAAATTAAAAAAAACTCGTCTTAGATTTGTTCGTATCGCATGCACTTTCCGCACTTTTGCATTAAGTGTACACTAAAGCTGGATGCACAAGAGAAACACAGGTCTAGTTTCCACCAGTCTTCAATTCAATTCTACTTTGATATGGCTCAAATTTAATATTGTGTTTCCATCGAAGTACAGAATTGTGGATCGAAGCGGGATTGAAATAAGCAATTTGTCGCCATTTCCATCGACTCAAATCTGGTTCTACGTTGTATTAGAAGCGAATTAAGACCGGTGGAAATTAAACCAATGACAGCGATAGCAACAAAAACTAACCAATCAAAACTCAGCGATATAAATTCTCTACATAAACCACAATGGTCTAGTTTCCAACGAAGACTTCAATTCGATTCTACTTTGGTATGGATCAAATTTAATATACTGTTTCCATCGGAAGTAAAGATTTGTGAATTGAAGCAAGATTGAAATGAGCGCAATTTGTAGCGTTTCTATTGACTCAAATCTGATTCTATGTCTATTATTAACGAATTAAGATATCAATAGAAACTAGATAATAATATAAATATAAAATAAAATAATATAAAAGGTTACAGGTAAACATTAAACAAAGCAAATTACTGTGATTGGTCAGGAACAGGCAATAAGGAATATAAATCCAACAACGTTGAAAATTTTATTCCTATTCCCTGTTTCTATTGTCTATATTTTCCATTGATCTATATTTTGCATTGATACACGGTTTCTCATAAATTGATATTTGTTGCCTGTGCTTTTCATTATGCATCCAGCTTAACTTGTTTTTGTTATCGGACATGATGTAATAATCGCTGTTCGTTTTAGGACCCTAACACTTTACAATTTTATTTGCGAGATGTGGCCATTTAATTGGTGGGCTCTTCTGCTGACCGAAGTTCTTTTTTTATAAATATTTGACTGCGCTTAAAATCTATAATGGAACGAGATCACAACCGACGAAGATTCGAACAATCGTCAGGTCGTTCAAACCTATGTTATTTGCGATGTGTTTTTGCGTTATGTTACTTTAGATTTAAGTTTTGCAATAAATGAAGAGATTTCTCCCGTAATTATTGTTCCTATAATTTTAATTTTTACAAGTAAAGATGACTAAATCGTATGGTCGAAACGTTTGTTTCATATTTTTTAATGAATTGATGAATTGATTTAATATAGTCATTTTAAAACAATGTTTGCTTTATGTTCTATTGTTTTAAATATTTGTTTTTTAACATTGAAGCCTTTATCATCTTGCTTTTGTTTTTATATATTTTGTATATGTGCGCGCGCGCGTGTGTGTGTGTACACACGCACGCATACGCGCGCGCACGCGCGTATACACACACATACACACACACACACACACACACACACACACACACACACACACGTTTTATATTATATTTAATATAGCAGTGTGTGTGTGTGTGTGTGTGTGTGTGTGTGTGTGTGTGTGTATATATATATATATAATGTAATATTAATGATAAAATTTTTCTGTTGAAATGTAATGTTTTCAAGTATGTTTTCTTATATTACGCATAACTGTTATAAAATTGTTCTATTGATAATTTAAATGCATTATATAAATCCTTGTAAGAAATCAATAATTTAGTTGCCATAATTATTTTATCAACTTCACGAATTAATACTTTAATATCGTAATAGATTAAATAGCTATGAATGACAATTAAAATCTTATTATTTGAACTTCGTCTTATTTTGGTTGACATTACGTTTATAATGTTTAATTTTTTTGTATGCCTGCAAGAGCGTGGAATTTGCTCCCACTTGAAAAGTGCTATTTCGTCACTGGAGTAAAATGCGGGAAACGACGCGTGATCCGAAGCGCAGGGTGGCTTGGGATAATCGCTGAGGCAGGCGCACAGCTGGCTTTCATCCAAGTAGTAGTGCCTCTGTCTGCACCAATGAACAGTTATAGTGGTAGACACTCTACCATCATCTTCACTATTATAAAAAGCAACCGACAGCAGTAGGTAATAATAGGAGTACAGTGCTCAAATAACTGCCAAGTTTCTCGGTGTTATGTGATTCTATCTTTCTGTTGCTTGAGTAATAATCTTGTGATATCGGTAATGATGATATGATCCTTTTTTTATCCACTCAATTTAAAGATTGGCTATTTATTGTGCTTTTTTTATAAAACTATTTTCTTTCTTTCTTTATTAAATTAATTTTATTTAAGTATTTGGATATCGATACGAGATGTCTAGAAATAAATGTCACGCACCTTCGCATACTCTATCCTACACACGCGATTGTGCCACAACGTTTAATCGATAAGCGCGCAGGCCGATTGCAGCGCCCGATGGAACAAGTGGTGGATAGTGATAGTGTAATTGCCGTCATTGTTATTATTGTTATTCCCATCGTTGTCATTGTCGTTATTGTACCGTTGTTATCGTTCTTGTCGTCATTGCATATTTATCGTGATTCTTATTGTTATCATCATTATTGTTATCATCATAATCACCATTACTGTCGTCACTGTCGTCATCAATCACCGCCACTCGTCATCGTTATCATCATCATCATTACCGTCACTGATCATCGATCGCTGTTACCATCATCGTCGTCACCGTCACCGTCACTGTCGCCGTCGTCGTCGTCGTCGTCGTCATCGTCGTCGTCGTCACCGTCACCGTCGTCACCGTCACCGTCACCGTCACCGTCACCGTCGTCACCGTCACCGTCGTCACCGTCACCGTCGTCACCGTCACCGTCGTCACCGTCACCGTCGTCACCGTCACCGTCGTCACCGTCACCGTCGTCACCGTCACCGTCGTCACCGTCACCGTCGTCACCGTCACCGTCGTCACCGTCACCGTCGTCACCGTCACCGTCGTTACCGTTACCGTCGTCACCGTCACCAATCACCTGTCACCAATTGTCGTCACCCATCATCGATCATTGATTGTTGTCATCTTTACTGATACCGTCATTGTCCACCGTCACCAATCACCGCCATCATCATCATTATCATCTTGTTATTATCATCGTCTCATTATTTTTATTGTCACTTTTTATTATTATATTAATACAAATCATGATCTTTTATTGGGACCAGGTGACGAAATGCAATGTCTCAATGCAATACAGGATGATACGTCGTTTCATCAATCAAACATACTTGAAGGATCATACTTGAAGAAAGAAAGGGTAAGTAACGTGGAAATATATGTAGAAATTTCCGCTTTATCCGCTGCTAGTCTGCTTTATGTATATTTTCTTCTATTTTCTTATCTATGTAGTGTCGTATGTGGCACGTATCACCGATATCATAGAAATAATGTTTTTGTCGAGAACAATAATTAATCTAGATTAATATAATATGAGGCTAATCTCATATATCGACTATATTTTGATTATTTTAGGATCTATTAAATTACACATAAATTACATATATGTAAATCACATATAAATTATATAATTCAATCTTAACATACGAAGGTAGTCTGAAAAGTTTTGAGTCTAACATAGAAACAAGTATTTTTGCGGTCAAATATAGTTTTATTTTTCAACATAATCTCCTTTTAAGTCGATACACTTTTCCCATCGATACTCTAACCTCTTTAACCCCTCCAAATAATAGTTGGCATCTTGCTCCGCAAAATAGGCGTTTACGTATGCGATGACCTCCTCGATGAAAATCTCTGTCCTCCAAGCGAAACTTTAAGCTTAGGAAACAGGAAAAAGTCGCTGAGGGCCAGATCTGGTGAATACGGTGGGTAGTCAATCAATTCGAAGTGCGTGAATTTTGGCCATAGCGACCGCCGAAGTGTGAGCAGGTGCGTTGTCTTGATGGAACAGCACTTTCTTCTTCTTCAAATGCAGCCGTTTTTTTGCAATTTCTGCCTTCAGTTCAAGTAATGATGCGTAATACGCTCTCGTTATTGTTTTACCTTTTTCAAAATAGTCGATACACACAATTCCGTGACTATCCCAAAAAACAGTCGCCATTACCTTCCCAGCTGATGGAACCGTCTTCATCTTTTTCAGAGCAGGTTCACCCTTTGCAGTCCACTGTTTTGACTGTTCTTTTGTTTCTGGAGTGTAGTTGTGGATCCAAGTTTCATCTATAGTTATGAATCGACGCAAAAAATCTGATTCGTTTCGCTTGAACCGCTCCAACAGGGCCTTGGAAATGTTCATTCGAATTCATTTTTGGTCCAAAGTGAGTAAGCGCGGCACCCAACGCGCGGATAGCTTGCGCATATCCAATTCTTCAGTCAATATATGACAAACGCGTTCTTTCGATATGCCCATAGCCTCTGCTATCTCTCTAACCTTGATTCGACGACCTTTGATTCATCCAGTATCATTTGGTGAACATTATCGATGTTATCAGCGGTGGTCGCAGTTTTGGTCCCGAATGTTCATCATTAGCCAAGCCGACCACGTTTAAATTCAGCTGCCCATCTTTTTACGGTGGCAAATGATGGGGCAGAGTCCCCGTAAACAGCTTTCAACTTGATTTTAATTTGCGTATTGCCTTTCAAATGTAAGAACTTAATCACGGCACGATATTCCATTTTTTCCATTTTTACAAAAACACTGACATCGACTGACACAAACGACTATCAAACAACAACTGAGCGTCCAAAATGGGTGAAATTTTCACAAAAGTCTTTCAAAGCATATACGATTGTAGTACTAGAATGGTTTTGACGAGTAACGTCATCTTCATGTTAAGGCTCAAAACTTTTCAGACTACCCTCGTAATTCATTTACTGATATTCAGTGCTTTTCTCTTGGTTTACACCACACACACACACACACACACACACACACACACACACACACACACACACACACACACACACACACACACACACATGCGCGCGCGCTTTTCGCTATGACTTTGTATATACCATATTTTTTTCTTTTTTGTTATGACTGAGTTCGAAGAGCGCGCTATTAGAACTATCTTTATTCCAGAGTATACTGTTCAGACATCCTATTGCTTTTCTAGCTGATATAATTTTGTTCCGGATATCTTCATCATCCGTTTCCTCTTTTGTTGAAAATTCCTAGGAAAATTTATAACTTGAATAGGTTTATGATACTGTTGTCTTCTAAGTTTAGATTTTTGTGCTCAGCGCCAATGCATAGACATTTAGCTTTTTTCGAGGTTTACTATCAGACTTCACTGTCTATACTCTTCAATGAGTTTTCTTATGTTCTATATCTTCATTGTTGTTGGTTATTATTGCTTGATCGTCTATAAACTGCAATGTGTATAAGCAGATATTAAGGCTCGATCTCTCGATGGCGACATGGGTTGTGTGACGTCAGAGGCGAGAAATGACATGTAAAAAGTTTCTTGCGTTGTATAGCTTTACTATAGCTCTTATACTTTTTCCTTAAAAACATATGCATCAGCTATTAGAAACAACTAGATCTAGTGATCTGGTAATTTTTGATAGTTAAGCAATGTACCATTATTTCAAGATTTATTTTACACTTTTACGTAATTTATTGGATACAGATATTTTACTTTATGATATATTTTACAAATTTTAAGAATACGAAAATATGTTTTTAAGGAAAAAGTACAGGACAAAGCTATACGACGCAAGAAACTTTTTACATGTCATTTCTCGCCTCGACGTCATAATTCAATATGGCTGCAGAAAGATAACCGAGCCTTCTATTTTCATACTAGAGCATTTCCTTTTCCACTTTCGTAAGACCTTTGCTATATGTATTTTGAATAACGATGGAGTTGCAAAGTCCAAAGACCCATTCATCACCATGAATTCTTTAGATAAGAATTTACCAATATTAACTCTCGATTTTGCTCCATCGTACAAGTTTTGTAGAGCTTTAATTAAAATATGGTTAATACTTAGTATAATTGGATTGCTTTCCCATAACTTTACTGTAGGCACAGTGTCGTATGCTTTCTGAAGCATAAAAGCGGTAAAGAGAGATTTGAATGTTACATGCACTTCTCTATTATCTGCCATCTTCTTTATTACTTGTTTAGAACAGAATATGTCATTACATGCTCTTCCTGCTTTAAAGCTTGATCTTCCTTTTCATATAAATATCATTCAAATAAAAAATTATAAGTCACGCATATAGTTTTATGTAGGTTTGATAAACAGTTTAAAAATATGGATTTATTTATTATGAATTTATTTATTATGAATATGAATTTGATTTATTTCTTATTCATAATTGTCATGTGTGTCCGATTGTCACGTATGTCTTTCAGATAATGACACAGCTGAATCAATCGAACGAATCATTCAAAGAAACTAGGCAGATTTATGGATATTGAAAGACACGCTGTGACGACAAGGAGGAAGAGGACGAAGAAAAGAAAAGAAACGAGATAGACATCATTTATCAAATCACAAGAAAAACGAATAACGTTAATATTGTAAAAGACAGCTTTGCAATTAGCTGATGATTAAGGATTTCCGTCAATCAGTGTATCCGATGCTAAACGAAAGAAGGCTCGAAGTTAACACAGTGACGGATGGGGAACGTAATGATAGCACTGTAGTCACTGGCCCGGTGCTCTCATCGTCATCGCCGTCGTTCACGGTGCCCTACATTGGCACCGACCAGGGTTACGTGTTCGAAGGTGGCGGCATGTCGATGTTGCAGCAGCTTGGTGCAGCTAGTCGTGGAAACGCTGACTGCATTGGTGGCGGAGGAGATCTCGGGTTCGGCATATCGGCAATGGGAGGATTAGGAAGTGGATTAAGTAAAGAGATAGGATTCGGTGGAGTATGTACTACAGGAACTGCAGAAATGGGTAGTGAAAGAGGAGGAGGAGGAGAAGGAGGAAGAGGAGGAAAAGGAGAAGGAGGAGGAGGAGGAGGAGGAGGAGGAGGAGGAGGAGGAGGAGAAGGAGGAGGAGGAGGAGGAGGAGGAGGAGGAGGAGGAGGAGGAGGAGGAGGAGGAAGAGGACGGGGAGGAGGAGAAGGAGGAGAAGGAGGAGGAGAAAGAGAAGGAAAAAGAGGAGAAGGAGGAGGAGGAGGAGGAAGTGGAGGAAATAAGGAAGTTCGTTACGCTCAATTCTCTTCATCTGTAGGTTCGATCAGTACTATAGCGCCAATAAACCTGCAATCTCTACCGCCACCGCCGCCGCCACCGCCGCCGCCGCCACCACCGCCACCGCCCCTGCCGTTGCAGATGCAGCAGCAGCGTGCCTTTTCGAAGTCGATGACGTCCCTACCGCCAGAGCCGTTCATGATTATGCGTTCTAAAGCGCTAAATCGACGCGTTTCGATTAATGTTGGTGGTGTAAAGCATGAGGTACTCTGGCGTACTCTCGAGAGGTTGCCACATACGCGTCTGGGTCGATTGAGAGATTGCAATACTCACGAGGCCATAACTGAGCTCTGCGATGATTATTCTCTGATCGATAACGAATATTTTTTCGATCGGCACCCGAAGTCTTTTAGCTCGATCCTAAATTTCTATCGTACTGGTAAACTCCACCTAGTAGATGAGATGTGTGTATTGGCGTTCAGTGATGATCTAGCATACTGGGGTGTTGATGAACTTTATCTTGAAAATTGCTGCCAACATAAATATCATCAACGCAAAGAGCACGTACATGAGGAGATGCGCAAAGAGGCAGAATCACTTCGACAGCGCGAAGAGGAGGAATTTGGTGAGGGAAAATGTGCTCAGTATCAAAAGTGGTTATGGGATCTTCTGGAGAAACCAACAACTTCCATTGCAGCGCGGGTGAGTCATATTATGATTTACAAACTAATTTATATTGCACATGTATGTGATAAAACATAATGTACACGAGAACGTCGCGCATCATCTGATCTCTAACATATACATAACTGGATAGGATTCCAATAAAAAAGAGAATCAATAGCCCAACAAACACAAATGTATGACTATGGGTACGGTCCCCTTAGTATTTCGAAGCTTTCTTTGATTGGTCAATTCATACAATTTTGGATTCTGATTGACCGATTAAACGCTTTTAGCATTTATAGAGCCAGTGGACCGTATCGTATTATATTATGATAGTGAAACGAAATGTAATGATAATATAATATATACATATATATATATATATATGTAATATATATATATATATATATATATATATATATATATATTACATGTAATATCTACATTAATTATAATTTCCCATTCATTATGAATATTAAAATTATATGACATAAATATAACATATATTGAAATATTACGTAACTGTTATACAATTACAAAAATGTTATATAGCATTTATATAACACTGAAGTGTTACATAACTGTAATATAAGTAATTTCAATATATAATATAACTTCTATATAATTTGTTATAGTTATTTTTTTCATTTTAATTAATAAATATACTGTTAAAATAATATTTAATATTTATATTTACTTTTATCTGGGAATCCTGTTTTGAGGACTCATCTTCCAAAAACCTTTATTGTTGTCAAATTGTTGTCAAATAATCTCAAGATACTGCATCTTTTATTCTGTTCTGTATAGTTTTTACTTACGAGGAATAGATTTCCGGCGCTTCCATCTGGCGGCGGTACCGCATGCTAGATTAGAATCCCGTATAATTCAAATTGTCTAATATTAATATAACCTAAATATAATATAATTTATATAACATATAACATGTGACATTTATATTATTATTCGTTTACTACAACATATAAATAATGGAAAAATAAATAATGTAAATAAATGTAATTTTATAATCCAGTTAATTATATACATATATAACTATATGTAATTAGAGTGTAATATCTGTTATATTATATGTTATTTCTATGTTATATAATATTTATATTTAATGTGTTTGCTGGGAGTATATCTATATCAAGTTGTTAATCATTTTTTCTTTTATAATTTTTAAAATAATCCAGCATTTATATTTCTTTCTTTTCTTCTTCTTCTTTTTGATACATTTCTTCATATACTCTTAATTTTAACTTCTGTACTTGAATAATGTTTATTACTTGCTTTCTCATTCTATATCTGTGATTATATAGTCATGCAAATGAAATAATGAAAACAGTACGAGAGTAAAAACAGTAATAAATAAGGAGAAATATAGAAGAATAAAGAATGTTAACTGTATAATTTAAAATGTTAATATGTTAAAATTATAGTAATATTTTGTCGCATAAACAACTGAGATTCTAATATTTTTAGAAAATATAATGTTTTTTTCAAATAACTTTAATATTGAAATTACAAGTGTCTTAAATTTTGACATATCTATTAAATTGTGATTTATAAGATAATGAGATGATTATGAAAAAAACGATTGTTTTTGAATAAAAAATTGAGTTACCCAAGTAATGATGTGGCATTCATTATTGATTATTTAAAATTGTTACAAGTAATTATCTAAATATTTTTGTGATAAAGAAGTAATAATTAAAAGTTAATAGTTAAAAGCATTAAAAATATTATTGATAATATATAATTATAAATAAAGTTATTATTAAAATCTTATATCTAATTATAATTTGAATATTGATTTTTTATAAAATATTATTTTGTGTAAAAAATTTATTACTGTTCTTTTATATTGTCATATGATTCATTCATAATTGAATTCTATTCAATGTTTTTTATTTTTATCTAAGAAGTTTCCAAAAGTTACAAAACGGAATTGTTTATGTTTGGTACACATAAATGTATACATATATGTATCTTTGATACACAAAATATATTATCTTTATTTTTGTTATTAATACTAGTTGCAACGATGATTTCAATTAATATATTTTATTATTATTTAATTTAATAGTTCGCCACATGAAATTATCTCTATCGATAATTGTTATTATTTTATAAATGATAAAGAGTTTGATGTTTATATATTTTAATATCTTACATAATAAACTTATGATTTAAATTCGTGCAGACGTACATACATTTTTATTTATAATTTTTTATTTATAATTTTATTTATTATTATTTATACACATATATTTGTTTCGAATTTAACATTAAACATTACACACACGCGCGCGCGCGCGCACGCGCACGCACACACACACACACATACACACACACACACACACACACACACACACACACACAAAGTAAAATGAATTATAACAACAAATGTATATAGTTTCATGTATTTTATATTAATTTTATTACTTATATAAAACTGTATTTTAAATGACAAAGTCGTAAAATTAGTAAAATTAATAAGCTATTTTGTATTTAACTATTGTTATTTTAAATATTATATAATTAAATAGCTGATGATTTTAACACAAAACGTTATGTTATTGTACAAAAGTTATATCATTTAATATCGGTACAGATCTTAAGACTTGTCCAATTAAGTCCAATTAATTCTATCTTTGAATTTAACATGGCGTGCTCATCATGATACAGATGATTCGTGACGTTTTCGCCTTCATGTCATAAAAGTTTTTTTATTTCTGTCTTATAAAAAAATTTGTATCAGAAATCATAATTTTTTTCGGTTAACTAACATTTTGCATTTATTTATTACGCATATATTGATTTTTTATTAGTAATGGTTGGAATTAAAATCACAGCATCGAATAACTTACTAGTGTAAATTTACAGAGTGTCTCATAATTGACTAACATTCGTGTGCAATTAGTATGGAGTAAACTGAGTAAAACATATTTATATATATTATACATTTTTTTTCTAATTTTTTGTAATAATAATTAATAAAACGTATTAATAAAATAATGTTTAATTTATATTTAATATATTTATAAAGTATTAAAACATTAATGTTATTATTATCATTTAATGTTTAATGTTAAATTTATTCAACAAGAATTAAACTTAAAATCAATTATTAATAACATATTTAATATATAATGTATGATCTTTTTCATAATGCTATTAAGATTTTCATGATGTCAGAGAAACAACATAATAAAAAGGAAGGATGTAATAAAACAAATAGCATATTTGAAATCATATTAACAATTCTATTAAATTTTTTAAAACATTTAAAGTAAGTAACAAGTTTAATTCAAATATATTTAAAATCTGTTTTTTATTATGTTACAAGTAATAATCTGATATATCTTTTTGATTAAGATCTTCTTTGACTGAAAAAAAACAATCAAGGTATTATTTATCACTTGCATTATTTGTTACAAGATAACAGTATTTGAGTATTATCAGATTTATCTTAAGAAAATAATTTCTACATGAACGCGCAGCAAAATCGAATTCTCATGAGTATACATATATAACAATCGTCATTTATAAATTGAATCAAAATCTTTTCTATTTTACTTTAGCATAATATAATTAACATCATAGATAGATAATGTTTTATTTTCATAGCTAACACTTACATTATAATATGTATGCTCTCATTTTAGTGTCTGAGTAAGTATGTGCATAATCATAATAGATTTGATATTGATATTAATCCATGACACATACAAACACACACGCACGCACGCACACACACACACACACACACACACACACACACACACACACACACACACACACAAAATTATTAATGAATATTACTTTAACATAATACTAATCCTTTTCTCTCTTTTTATTATTAGAATCTAGCTTTTAATCACTAGTCTGTTTCTATGCTAAGAATGAATAATCATCGTGACATAATCGACATCGATGATAATGGGAGTGTTTTATATGCGATTACCAGGTATCACGTTGATTCTTTCTTGACACCGCTCCCTAATGGTTATTAATAATTTTGCTACTAGCGAATTCAATTCGGTATTATATGTATACATACGCATGCGTATATCAGTGTATATCACGAAATATATAAATATATAAATTCGTAAAAATTTATTTATATATTTATAATATATACAAATTTATATAACAGATAAATATATACTAAAGTAAATATTGGATTGTCGGAAAAGTTATGACGTATTTTTTCTATGTTTTTCAAAGGTCATTTATTTATATAAGGAACAAAGATCAATCAATAATATATTGCCCGTTTTATTCGATAACCTTTTGCCATCTTTCAGTGAGTTTCATAATTCCTCGTTCATAAAAGAACCTATCTTTATCGGCGAAAAATTGAAGGTGCTGATTTACAGCCTCTTTTGAGTTGTCTCCTTGAGTTAAACGTTATATCATGCAAGGAGTTTTGAAGAGAGCAAAACAAGTGGAAGTCTGACGGCGCAAGGTCAGGCGTATAGTGGGTGTGGTAACACATTTTATCCAAGCTCCAATAATTTTTAACGTGTGGTCTCGCGTTGTCGTGATGGAACACAACTCTTTACGATTAACGAACTCTGTACGTTTCTGGATGATGGATTCGTTCAAACTGTCCAATTGCCGACAGTACACATTCGAGTTGATTGTTTGATTCCATGGCAGAAGCTCGAAAAACACGACACCTTTAAAATCCTATCACACTGAGAGCATAACCTTTCTCTGATGAATGATTTGCTTTTGATGTCGTTTGAAGCGAATTATCACGCCGGGATCAAGACCGTTTGCGCACTACATTGTTATAAACAATCCACTTCTCATCATCAGTTATCAGTCGCTTCAAAAAAGGATCGTTTTCCTCACGTTTAATGAGCATATCGCAGATGTTTATACGCGTCAAATGAACTTCTTTGAATTCATGAGGAACCCAAATATCGAGTTTGCTTACGTATCCCAGCTTTTTCAGGTAGTCATGAACGCTTGAATGATGGATGTTCAATGTTTTTGCAATTTCTCGTGTCGTGTAACGTTTGATTCAATCAATGCCTTTATTTTACTGTCATCAACCTCGGTGGACCTCCCTGACCGAGGAGCGTCGTTGAGATCAAAATCATCAGCACGGAATTTCGTGAACCATTGTTGACACCGACATTCTTGTAGATCATTGTCACCGCAACCTTTACGCAACTTTT
>NW_028297109.1:7944998-7979998 GCF_055798465.1 Pogonomyrmex barbatus
TTTCCGGTATGAGCAATTTCCGATGTGAGCAATTCTTATCTCCATTTCCACCAATGCATTAAATTTGATTTTGATTCAATTTATTTTTTATCTTCTTTTAAGCTCATAAAACTATATGAAGCGGAATCAAAGTTAATCTATATTGGTGGAAATGGGAATTAATTTTCCATAATAGAAAGGTACAGTTGTTCACCAATTATTAGACTAACATTATATATATATATATATATATATATATATATATATATATATAAATACTGGAGCACAAAATTATTTTTATATTTCTGGACATAAATAAATCAATAAATATGTGCATAATATTCCTCTATATCATATAAATATCTCGCCATTTACATATATAAATACATATACATATATATTTATTATGTATTGTCTATTTTTATTCAAAATAAACAAGAGGAAGAAAACTTTGAATATATTGTATAAAAAATTTATTTGCATATTTTATTATATATTCGAAATATTTTTCTTCATAACAATAAAGAGCTAAAAGGAAAGAAAGAAAGGGTTATAAAATGGAGCGCGAACACGCAACCGCCAAATTCTTTGTGCGCCATCTAATTCCGCTACGCCATGCCGATATTTGATAAGCGTCTTATTGTAGAAATATGAATGGAACGTGCTAAAATTAAAACCATTTCTCATCAATTATTATATATATATATATAAAATATATATATATATTTTACATATATATATATATATAATATATATATATTTTACATATATATATATATATATATATATATATATATCTAAATATACATGTTTGTATAAAATTGTCTAGCGATCGGATGATTTTTAAAATGTTAATGAAATATTATTTGCTGTACACCATTATTAACAAAATGTGCTTATAACAAGAACAAGATAGGATTTATAATGTGTATTTGCAAATCAGGTCTGTGCTTTACTTGCTTTTTCAACTGCTTTTATTTTAAAATTTATAAAATTAGAGAACAACACGACAAATAATTGAGTTCATATTATTGTAATTGCTTTCTGTTCTTCTGCATATAAATAAATTTGTAATAAATGTATACATAATATTTTTCTATATTATATAAATATCTCGCCATCTATATAAATATATATATAAATATATGTATATACTCAGCCATTTTTATTCAAAATAAAAAATAAAATAAAAAAGTTTGAATATATAAAAAATTTGTTTACGTATTATTATATATTTTAAATATTTTTCTTCCTAATAATAAAAAAATTATATGAAAATGTTATAAAAAACTGAAGCGCGAACACGCAATCTCCAAATTTTTAATGCAACAATTCATTGTGCTATGCCAACGCTTGATGAACATTTTACCACAGTATTATATTAATAGGGGGAATATTAATAGGGGATGCTAAAATTCAAACCGCAATTTCTCATTAATAGTCGAAAAATGTATTCTCTCCGAATATTTGTTATTTCAGTACCAATACTTTCTTCTACACAGATTCTAGCAAAAGTTCGACAAAATCGGTCATTCGAAGAACCGGAATCTTCCTTCGTAAGAAACGAATTATAGTTCAAAATTATTGATATAAAAATAAAATTTGACACATACAAAAAAATATTATTTGATTGAATTGACTTTTGAAAATGGTTATAATTTCATTTAATGCATACAAAAATGCGAAGAAAAGATTTCTTTATATTTATATTTAAATTAATTCTTTATTCTTATTTGCTTCACTTACGTTTGTTTTATTGAAACAGTATAATTTTATCTAAATAATAATAATAATAATAATAATTTAAATATTTATTTATCTGAATAAAGATGTTGTTTTGTTGCACTAAGTCACTATTTGATTGGAAAAACACAATTTTTTGAAATAATTTGTTTCAATAAAATAATATGTTCTTTTATTATATATTTTATTATATATTATATATTATCTTTTATTATATATTAAATATTATTATGATTATACTAAATATTATTCAATGAAACATTAATTCGCAAGCAATATATGGAAAAAATATGAAATTGCGGATTTACGAAACTGTAAAATTATTTGTACATTGCTGAAGATGACTTGAAAATAAGCTGATATGTTTGTATCTCAAAAATTTTTTATATTATGTGAGAATTAAATATATTTTTATAAGAATATATATTTGAATGTATCAATTACTGCGCCGGACACTCTCAGTTCCTCTTTTTGAAAGTTCTTTAATTTATTATTCATTCTTTTACATGTCGAATCTGATATTAATATTTGCATTATATTATATATTTGGTTATAAAAATGTATTAAATAATATAGACAAGAATTGCACATATTTTCTTGATAAAGAAGATACTAAATATTTAAAAGCAAGAATAAAAAAGCTTTATTTTCATGCTATAGTAGCACTATAATATATATAATATATATATATAATATAATATAATAAAATATATGATAGTAGTACTTATATGTATAATAGTAGCAGCAGCAGCAGTAATAGTAATAGTAGTAGCAGTAGCAGTAGCAGTAGCAGTAATAGTAATAGTAGTAGTGGTGGTAGTAGTAATAGTAGTAGTAGTAGTAGTAGTAGTAGTAGTAGTAGTAGTAGTAGTAGTAGTAGTAGTAGTAGTAGTAGTAGTAGTAGTAGTAGTAGTAGTAGTAGTAGTAGTAGTAGTAGTAGTAGTAGTAGTAGTAGTAGTAGTAGTAGTAGTAGTAGTAGTAGTAGTAGTAGTAGTAGTAGTAGTAGTAGTAGTAGTAGTAGTAGTAGTAGTAGTAGTAGTAGTAGTAGTAGTAGTAGTAGTAGTAGTAGTAGTAGTAGTAGTAGTAGTAGTAGTAGTAGTAGTAGTAGTAGTAGTAGTAGTAGTAGTAGTAGTAGTAGTAGTAGTAGTAGTAGTAGTAGTAGTAGTAGTAGTAGTAGTAGTAGTAGTAGTAGTAGTAGTAGTAGTAGTAGTAGTAGTAGTAATAGTAGTAGTAGTACTAGTAATAACTTATTGATTTTTTTGGGGAACAATTACATTAATACATTTTTCATTATTTATGCCTATTCTTAACCTAACACACGTACGCGCGTAAGCATTTATCGGGCATTGTTTTTCGTCTCTCTAACGAGAGACGAAAAACAATGTTTCGCTAACAAATAAAATTTGGACAAATTTTAGACAAACACGGATGACTGAGCCTGGATCCTCATGTAGACACTAGCGCTTTGACACAGATGCTGATTGATGAAAAATGAGTAGTGGTGATAAAACGGCGAATGAATCTTTATTTACCCCCATTATCCGTTTTTCACCAATCAGCGCTCGGTATCAAAACGTCAATGCTGCATGAGGATTTAAGCTGAGCTATATAAGCAACCGATTTTTTCATCGAAGTAGATCTCCGTTCGACATTCCGATCTGATTGGATGCCCAGTGACGGTACGAGAGTTTTCGTACCGCCACTATTTGTTCCGTATATAACGAATGTTCTCGCTGCTCCCGCTGAAATCCGTTGAAATCGAGCGTTCTCGTTTCTGTTCTAGACCGAGCGTTCTCGATTTATTCCGTTGAAACCGAGTGTTCTCGTTTTCGTCTACAAGACCGAATGTTCTTGATCTACATCCTTTCATTTAAGATCGAGCGTTCTCGATCTTTCGACACACGAATCTTACACAAGTAAATATCGAACGCGAACGTTTTCATGAAATTTACTCGAACTTCGCCACGTATGATTCCACATCTCGGCACATCGCGCTTGCGCACTCCGCTTCACTGCCGTTCCGCATACTCAAACGATTTTCACAAATACACATATACGTACACGATTATTCAACGAGATGATATGTATATATGTGTATCATTGTATTGTTGACATATTATTCTAAACACGTTATTTTAAATATCATCACATGCCTCGGTAGTCGAAGGTAAGCAGGAGATCCAGGTTTGATTTCTGGCTGAGATGGTATTTTTTCGCAAAATAATTACGAGTTTTCATGACTGGTTCGTGGTCCCCGCCGTGACGCATCCTCCCTTCTTATTCCCTACATTCTATAATATCAATAATACTGATCATTAATACTGATTTAAACCGAAAACAAGCGAGATTGAAAGCTGGCATTTAATTTAAAATTGTAAATTTGTAATATTAATATTTAGTTTAAAATATAATTTATAATTTTAAATTTAATCCGTGCATCTGATTTTTTGCAATCAAACGACAGCATCCGACAAACTCCCGATATTACATCCCCGCCATCTACTGCTGGCGGGGACGTATCGTTTCAAATGCTTTAAAAAAAATTATGCAAGTAGCAATATGCAGCTACTTGCAATATGCAAGTATATATTTCTTTTAAAGTCAACTATATGTTTTATCTACACTAATCAATTTGCTTTATTATTTTGTATAAAAGTATTAAAATATGGTTATCAAAGATATAAATAATTTACGAGATATTTTATATTTTATATGAGAATGTCCGATAATAAAAAATGAAGTATCTCGTAAATAATTGACTTTTTGACAATTGTATCTTAATATTTTTATATCCAGAAAACTAAAGAAATTATTTTATCTAACAAAAAATATATGACTCTATTTAAAAAATGGCGACAATAAAACTTTCGATAGTTTTCATCTGCGAATGAATCAATGTCATAATTATGCGGTCCTTTCGAAACTCAACAACTTTTATTTAAAATGTTTTTCTACATTTTCCACATATTTCGAACTGTTTACCTGGAGTAATTAAAGCGAGACTCTAATATATATAATTTAATCTGCAGAGATTGTTAAACAGAAATTATCTGATTCCGATATTCATTGATATTTACTACCAGTGTTGAAGATAAATGATTCGTGTCATATTTATTATAAATCTTCAGTATTGGCAATAAATATACGAATACAACGTGAGCGAGATAACACATGGGTTTTTTTATATACGCAAAGGAGCTAATTAAAATTTGCATGTGTACGTAATGCTGGAGTGCGTTTAGAAATAATATCTAGATATTATTTTATCCTCATTTAACATTTGATGAACAATGAAGATAAAATGATACATCCGACGTTTCTGAACCTAACTCTATTCACTATGTAACATGAATATCAGAAAAATAACTTGCCGTATATTACGGCATTGCTGTATTATCGCATCCTATATATATATATGCAGGAGCCACTACTCCTTTGCACGCATCATGCATACGCACATACACACGCGCACGCACACACGCACGCTCGCACGCGCACCATATACGGTCACGTACAGATTTATGTCCATGCATAAATTCAAGTATGTATATGTACACACATAGCACACATATGCATGCATATACGCATGTCACACATACGCATGCACGTATGCCGCGTGCACGTATATATGTAATATATATAATGTAAATAATGTATATAATGTAATTTATTTGAAGTCTAATGTCTGCAGATTACATGATTCCAAAGGTGCTTTTGATATAATTTTACTATAACGTAACGGTAAAATATACCACTTTTAGGAGATTATTAATCTAAAAATGTTTAGTTTATCATCAATTTTTTATGTCATTTATGGATTTAATTTATGGATTTGAATAACTTTTATATATTATTTTCCAGAAACATTTCTATTCCATTTCATTCATTTTTTATTTTACAAAGACAAAGTTTTCAAAATGTTTCAAAAATTTTACTCTTTTTATTAACAATATTATTTAAGCACTATCATATATTATTTTTAGAGATAACCGTAAAAAAAATAAATAAACGTTTTTTTTATTTACCGTCCAATATACACACTTCTTTTTATTTACTTACTTGCGATTTAAATATTGAGCAATAAATTCATTGCTATTTTATATTGAGTAACTTAATTTTGTATAATAATTAATAATATGATTTTGTTGAATCTTTGACGAATTGATTTCGCATTGTAGCAATTGTATTGTAATATAAGAATATAGAATAGAAAGGGAGAAACAAAAAGAAAGAGATAGGCTGGAATGTATGATTTTTTTAAAAAGTAAGTTATATCATGTTTTGATTAGGCAAGGGAGCGGGGTTTTGAAGGGTCATATGTTTTTATACGCTGGCCGAATAATAAAATAAAACTTGTGTGAGTCGAGCGACGTCGGGCAGACTGCGTTTAAACGACGATAAACTCTCTAGTGATGAAATTGTGTTTATAAGCGGTATACATTTCAGTAAGAACAATATCGATTCTGTATTAAGTCAACATATTCTTCAATTCTGTAGAAATATCTATCGAAGTTATATCACGCCCTCGTTACGTTTGTGACGATTCTTTTGGTTGGAGTGTGTTGCTTCTTCAATAGTACTTTCTCTCTCTGTGTATTATGTCGCAAGAATCTTTCAATTTAGTTAAGCTATCAATCTGTCGTTCTACTGAGCACGCAGAGAAAAACGCAAAAAAATGAGATTTATACTTCTTGGAAATAAATAGTACACAGCATATACAATATTTCTTCAATGACATTAAATATTAATTAATCCATTACTTTTAGCGAGCTCATTAATTTATTTTCAAGTAAATATAATTATTATATAATTTTTATATAATATATATTTTTATAATTTTTTTTTATATTATATATTTAAACAAGGAATTATAATATAAATGAGATTGTAGAAGCATAAGTGAAAAAACGGAGAAAAAAGGATATTAATTAATAACATTAGAATAGTTTTCAAATACAATGAGAAATGATATATGTTATTTGTTATTGTATTTATATAAATACATAAAGATATAAATATAACACGGAAATAATATCCGAACAAGAAATTGCTTCATGCATACCGCTTGCTTGTACATCGCAATTGTACATCGCAATATATATCAAGAAATTCATATATTATTTAAGTAATTATGTACATTTGCTTTTTCATATGATCAACGCAGAAACGCATTTGAATTTATATTAGTTCACAGCAAAAAATTATTTTAAATCAGACAAGATGTTTCTTAAAGATATCAAAATAAAAAGAATGTATTTTATAGAATAGTACATTTATGATTTTTGAGTTTAGAGTTTAAAATTTCAAGATATTAACCGTTTTTATAAAAAATTTTTAAATAAAAGATTTTCAAATCAAGAAAACCATTTTTTGCATATGAATCAATTATTTTGGAAATCTGACATAAAAATATTAATTGCGGAAAAATGTTACTTATTATTTTCAGCCAAAAATCTATAAGAAGTACTTTGTCTGGTTCAAAATAATTAAAAAAAAAATTTTTTTTTTATAAACTAGTATTATTATAATCTTTGTATTTTATTATACGCATTTAGGAGATAGTGAAGAATAATTCAAAAAAATTCATTTTTTATTATAAAATTTGATGAAAATATAAATATTTTTAGAAATAATTAATATTTTAAGAAATTAAAAAAAAGTCTAATTGAAAAAATATTAAAAAAAATAATTTATAATCTAATTTAACTTATTGATTTTACACAAAAAATAATTTCCTCATAAATTGATAAATATACAAAGTGTTGTATAGCCATATAAAATGTTTCCGTTATTTAAATATTAAAACAAACTAATTTATAAAAGTTATATATTTTCAAAGAAAATGCGTTTTTATTTTGTTAAATATTTATTTCCTAATGCTAAAATTATAATGGAACATCATTACTATTTTTCTAAATGATTTACATATTTTAGAGCATTGATAGTTATATAATAGTAATAGTTAGATATAGTTTTTTTTTACTAAAAAATTATTATTAAAAGTTATACTTTTAGAAATAATTAATGTATAAGTTATTTTATGCTTTATTTTAATATATTTTCATGTAAAATATAAAAAAATATTTTGCAATAGATTTATTTTTTGAAGATTATCTTAATATTACTTGTATTATATCAATACTATATTTTAAAATAAAATAAAACCTATCAATGTCAAGAAAACATAATTACTTTTAAAAAAGATAAGCCCTTTACAATGTACAATGTATTAATTTAATCATTCTCCAGCAACCTGATTGATGAATCGGGTTCATAAAGTTGAGTTGATAATAAACAATGCGTATGCAATTTATTAAAAAGATAATAATATGATGAGAAGAATTATAAAATAGAATTATAATAAACAAAGAGCAAAAGGATAATGTTATATCATTAGCTTTTTGATATATTCAATTGTCAAAATGGTTTCCGTGATGACAGCTGCTCACGAAGTTATGTGCAAGTAATCGTCTTTACATATCTTTTTTAAAAGTAAGAAAAACCATATCACTAAGCTGCTTAATTATAACAAAAAATTTTTCCCAACTTCTTTGGAACTTGGCAGCTCTCTTTTAACCTTCGAGGTTAACCATGTAACTATATCTTCTAATCTCCAAACAAATTTGTCTAGTCTTTTGGTCCTATCAGTACTTACTTCAAGAAGACTTAATTTTCATGCATCTTTTTCCCTTTACAATTATAAATTTCTTCCATCTTTCTCCTCAATCTGCCAATATAACTTCCTACATAATCTTCTTTCTTGCTCTTCGGAAAATTCAATGGCACAATGAGGAAGTCCAAGATCACGGGTAAAATGCAATTTTACCGAAATCTTTGAAATTTCATGTTTGTATCTATTCGCAAACAAACATGAAAATCTATATCTGATCCCAATTTTTTTGATTCATGAAAATTTCGCCAGATAATTAACTAATGTACGATTCATCTATTTAAATGTAATCGTTTTTTATTTTCTTGAATCCAAGAAAACGTACTAATTCTTGAAATAAATCTCGAAATATCTTCTTGATTATTGTGCATCTCTAAGGGAACGTTATGTTTTCAAATTATTTTATTAATGAAAATTTTCATTATCGTTTCTCTAATATTTTTAATATTCTTTAATATTCTTTAATATTTTTTAATGAAAAAGCTTCTACTCATCTAGTTAGTTTAATCGACAATGACAAGTAAATATCTTTTCCTCTTATGATCGCAAGCAAAGGATATCTATCTGAATTCTTTCAAAGAGCATTAACGTGATAAATCTGAGTTGGGAATTTGAGTTTCCCTTTATCCATTGGACCTTTCTTCGAAATGCATATCTCGCAAAACATTACATTACTTTTCGACGTCTTATTTCCAAATGGCACTAAAATCGCTTGAAAGTCTTCTCTAGAATTTCATTAACGTCAAAGTGTTATCTCAAACAAGAATCATATGCCTCTAAAATCTGTTTGATTCGTCTTCTAATTAATTGAAAAAAGCTTGTCTTCAAATCAAGAGCTTTTCACTTTTTTTACTTTTCAAAAATCCCGTTTTTAATATTGAAGGCTCTCCCAATAAGATTTTAATCGAAACATCTTTCGAGATTAACTTTAATTAATGTGGGTTTTCACTTAAAAAAACAAAGTTGACCGCCATGTGACCTTGGCACATATACAAGGTTAAATCAATGACGTTACTTTATGTCTTCCTTGAAATCATAAAACTTTTATATTAAACATTTTTCGATAAAAGCCTTGGTTTTTGAAGAAAATCAATCCGTCACATAAAATGATTTACTCTCTACATATGCGTGCGTGCGTGAATGTATGTCTTCTTAACCGTGTATCGCGTACTTCTCTATATACTTTAAATTCGAGATATTCTTCAATTAAAAGAAAAAAATACCGAATTTAAAAGTATTGTATGTGATACAATACTTTTAAGAATAAATGCGCGTACGTAATGCATATGTTACCATTGATGTATATATGAGTAGATGAATAAGTGAATAACTGAATAAACGAGAGACTGAATGAGAGAATCAGAGAATGAGTGAGTAAGTGAGTGAGCGAAGGAGTGAGCGAATGAGGGAGTGAGTGAGTGAGTGAGAGAAGGAGGGAGGGAGGAAGCTAGGGAAAAAGGGAAGGAGGGAGGAAGAGAGGGAGGGAAGAAATGAGCGAGTGAGTGAGTGAGTGGACGAGTAAGCGAGTGAGCGAATGAGTGAATGAGTGAGTGTGAGTGAGTGAGTGAGTGAGTGAGTGAGTGAGTGAGTGAGTGAGTGAGTGAGTGAGTGAATGAGTGAGTGAGTGAGTGAGTGAGTGAGTGAGTGAGTGAGTGAGTGAGTGAGTGAGTGAGTGAGTGAGTGAGTGAGTGAGTGAGTGAGTGAGTGAGTAAGTGAGTGAGTGAGTGAGTGAGTAAGCCAGCGAAAAATGTGCGTGCATGTGTGCATACGCGCATGCGTGCATGCATACATATATTGTGTTCGTATACGCTAATGTTTATGATGTTAAAATGGAAGAAGAGAAAAAAAAGAATAGAAAAGAAAAAGAAAAAAGGAAAGAAAAAGTAAAGGTCCTCTCACACTGAACGTCACGGATGGATGTTTGAAAAAGCAAAGCTCTCATTGGATATCGCTCATCACTCATCGCTCGTCGTGATTCAGTGTGGGAGAGCCCCTAGATAGAGGAAAAACGAGAAAGGGAAAGAAGTGGAAAAAATGGGAAAGAAAAAGAAAGTATGCACACTATATAAAAGTCTAATACATAAAATATCTAATATTCTAATATTCTAATATTTTTCTCTCTTTTTCTCCTTTGCTGTGTTCTCTCTCTCCCCCCCCTCTCCGTTCCCCCTCTCTTTTTCTTGCTCTCTTACTTTTATTTCTTTTGTCTTTTACTTTATTAAAAATAAATTAAAAATAAAGAAAAAAGTTAAGATAGGGAACATTTCACATACAGATTAAATAGGTTAATTAGCTTCGTTTGACCAGTTGATCTATCACTTTTTCAGGTGATAGCTGTGATATCAATACTCTTTATTGTGCTTTCAACGATCGCATTAACTCTCAACACCATTCCTAGTATGCAAGTGAATGATGAGAAAGGAAACTTTCAAGATAATCCGCAGCTTGCTATGGTGGAGGCTGTATGCATCTCATGGTTTACTCTTGAATACATGCTTAGGTTCAGTGCTTCACCGGATAAGTGGAAATTTTTCAAAGGCGGTCTTAACGTGATTGATTTGCTGGCAATATTGCCATACTTTGTATCACTATTCTTGGTTGAAACCAACAAGAACGCGAACGATCAGTTCCAAGACGTGCGCAGGGTAGTACAGATCTTTCGTATAATGCGGATCCTGAGGATCCTAAAGCTAGCTCGCCATTCAACTGGGCTACAGAGTCTCGGCTTTACTTTACGTAACTCTTATAAAGAGCTAGGTTTATTGATGCTTTTCCTGGCGATGGGCGTCCTTATATTCTCGAGTCTTGCTTATTTCGCTGAGAAAGAGGAGCCTGGGACCAAATTTATAAGCATTCCAGAGACTTTCTGGTGGGCAGGCATCACAATGACCACCGTCGGATACGGCGACATCTACCCCACGACCCCGCTCGGCAAAGTGATCGGCAGTGTGTGTTGTATATGTGGTGTCCTGGTAATCGCGTTGCCCATTCCCATTATCGTCAACAATTTCGCCGAATTCTACAAGAATCAGATGAGACGAGAGAAAGCCATCAAGAGACGAGAAGCCCTTGAGAGGGCCAAACGAGAGGGCAGCATCGTGTCTTTTCATCACATCAACTTGAGAGATGCCTTTGCCAAGAGTATGGATCTCATCGACGTCATCGTCGATACTGGTAAGCGACGGATTAATGAGCACAGAGGGTGCAATCTGCAATCGGTGTTGCGCTACGATGTTTTGTATTTATGAAACAAATTAAAGATCTTGATATAAAATCATCATTTTAGATTTATTAACCGATTTTTGAAAAGACATATTTCTAAATGTACTTTTTTCTTCTTCGTGTAACCATGATAATAACAATATTGTAATAGTTATCGTGTAATTTATTTCTATATTACAATAGTATATTACAATACTTTGATCCATTCTTGAAACTTATCCAAAATTTTATAAATTAATTTCAGATAATGTATAAAATATTTATAAAACCGTCGTTATTACATAATTAATTCAGGATTCTTCAATTCTGTTTAAATAGAAATTGAGTGCAGTAATAAAATGAAAAGCGTATTCCTAACAGCACGCGTACGTTTTGAGTATGTTTTGAGAAGATTGCAATGCGTATATTGCGATCATCTCAGAATATTCTCATATGTACTGCGACTAAGTACGTTGTAAATACATTTCTATGTCTGAGGTAACACCTTCCATGGAATTTCGCCGCGAATATTCGCAGCGAATGATGACAGTATTAGGAAAGGATAAAAACGGGAAGTTTTCAGTAGATTATGATTGCGTTCCGACATTGATTGCTAGTACTGAAAATCTATAATATACGTGACACCCTTTACGGAAAATAAATGAAAAAAATGAAAAAATTAAAAAAAAATAAGAGAAAGCGATGAAACATCTTTTATCTTGGTACCATTGCATGGTTTTAATAACGATTATCCATCTAACTTGGGATCCTCGATGCTGCTTCACTTCTATGGGATGAAACCTGCTACTGAAATGATGATATAAGTGAATACGGAATTTTGGTATAAAATATGATAGATCTGGTTAATGAATGTTACTATATTGTTGTATACAGTCTCAATTTTAAAATCTCGATTGTATATGTAATTCTTGTAGATACTTTAATTATATATAAAGCTGTGAATATATTATGTTTAATGAGAATCATTTTTCTTATGAAAATTATTTATAAATTGTTATATATATTTTGTTTACTTGTTTATGAATTTATTAATAATTGTATTAAATATGCGAAATATTTTTCTTATTTATAGTTTTTTATTATATAGTCAATTAGTTAATTAAAGAAAGATAGTAATTAATAATGTTATTTTATTATTCAAGTTATCTTATTCTTCAGCTAACTTGTATAATTTATAAATATTGTGCATATTATAGCACATAATGCAATCTATGAAAGAAGAAACTGCCTATTATTTAGTGTTCCTAACAGCACGCGACATATTGCGAATCATCCCATTTTCGTGATTGCTTATACTGTGATTATCTATAACGTACTGAGATCCACGTTAGAACATCACTGACAGTATCATTCGGTTTTCTTTTGCGCGCGTATATTCTCAGGATTTACGCAGCGGTACATACGCTTTTTCATCGCATGCGTATATTCTCAGGTCAGAGGTACGGAAATGATACGTTTCTATCGCGCGCGTATATTCTATAGACGTAACATTTGTCGAAATATTATTATCGTTTTATTATATATTATTATCGTCATAAATATATCGTCATTTAATCGTTATTTTTAAGTCATTTTTAATAAATTTATTATTTATTATTTTTTATTATTTATTATATTTATATCTCCGACCTGAGAATATACGCATGCGATGAAACTTGTACCTGAGTAACCTGTAGTACGTTATAGATATAATCACAATACAAGCAGTGAAAATGGGATGATTCGCAGTATATCGCGTGCTGTTAGGGACACTAAATAATAGGCAGGGTTTCCTCTTTCATAGATTGCATTATGTGCTATAATATGCACAATGTTTATAAATTATACAAGTTAGCTGAAGAATAAGATAACTTGAATAATTTATAAATTATGTAAATAATTTGAAAAATTATATACAAAAGTTACATATAATAGATATATGATTTATAAAAAAATATAATATACACTTTTTTTTAATAATTTCTTTATAAAAAAATATTTCAAATTTTAAAATCTATTTCATTCTTTAAACTAAATTTCTATATTTTTTATTTATATAAATATATATTAATATATTATATATTATATTAATATATTATACTATATTATATTAATATATTATATACATAATATGCAGAGATTTGGTTTTAATCGCAAAATTATTATAATGTTATATTAAAAAATTATTGGCGTAGAAGTCATTTCATGCTTCATTCTGAGGTTTGTGAAGTTGGCATTCCTAAATACGAATTTTGATAAAATCTTTGTGGCATTTGATTGTCCACAATTTGTTCATAATCTATCCATAAATAATAATTTTTTGTCCAATCTGTAAAAAAATGTCAAATTTTTTTATTTATTTTTAATTCTTTTTTGCTACTCCCTACGTGTATTTTTTTTAACTTACAAACAGAATTTGATTGTCCGCATTTGCCCATAAATAAAATCGTTTTTGTCCTTGCTAAAAGAAATTATAAATAAATAAATAAAAGGTTAGAGCAAATCTTGCCAAAAACATTCATACGTGTATTTAAGTTACATACAGGATTTGATTGTAATGAAGTCATATATGATGAAATTGGTTAAAAATGTGCGCATGCGCATTGCGAAAGTACACGAATTGTGGAAGTGAGAATCTGCACCATAATCGATCGTCTGCACCATAATGTTTTCGGGAAACTATTGTAAGATGTGAAAACTACATCTTTTTAAGGCTGCTTCTAAATTTTCAGCCATATGTGATGCTTAGTTTTGTTTTGAATCAGTTTTGAGTCAGTTATAGTACATACATGTATGTACATACTTTTTAATGATATAAAAAATTGAATACCATTTCATAATTAAATATTTGAATCTAAAAGGGAAAATGTCAAAATTCAGTTAGATTCTGTTTACGATGACGCTGCTCCTTCTTTTCCTTACGGTTTGGATTGCCGAGTTTAGCATGACCACGAATGTGTTTGATGAGTGTTCATCGCCCAAAAGCTGCAATGACTGAGAAAATGGTCGACAAAGTATAAGTCAAATTGTACTGAATGATTAGATTAGAGATAAGAAAAATAACAAATGTCGCAGACATATATTCTGAACGTGTGTTTAAAAAATTACCTGAAGATTTAGATATAAGGAAGTTGACTGGGCAAAGGGCAATGAATACTGTGTTTGCTGATCAAAAATGTATTGGACCAAAAATGTATTCGTCACAACATTTCAAAAGAGTACTTTGATTGGTTCAAACGAGATACAAAAGACTTTTTGCATCGATTTATGGCTATTGAAAAAACATGGATCTCTATACATTTGAGAACAAGGAACAGTGGACTTCAACAGGCGGAAATTGGAAAACAAGTTTCTTCTACTCCGAAGAAAACAAAGATGTTCTATTTCGGAAAGATTATGACAGCTGTTCTTTTAGATATCCACAGCATATGGCTTCGATTATCTTCAAAAGGAAAAAATTATTCATCGATTATCTTCAAAAAGGAAAAATTATCACCGAATATTATGCATCATTACCGGAAAGAAGGAAAAAATCGCGAAAAAACGATTACATTTGAAGAAGAAAGAGTTCCTTTTCACTGGGATAATATACTAGCTCATATATGTGCAGTCATCATGACCAAATGAATGATGAATTGCGCTACGAATCGATTCTCCATCTCCATATTCGCCTGATCTAGTCCCTTGCAACTTTTTTGTTCCCGAACATGAAGAAATGGTTGAGAAAGAAAAATTCAATGATAAAACAATTGCCATAAATGAGCATTTTTCAGAATTTGATCAAACCTATTTTATTGACAGAATGAAGAGACTAGAAACAAGATGCACCGAGTGTATCGAGTTGAAAGAAGATTATATAAAAGATAAAACCGATTCTGCTCAAAAATATAAGTATTTCATTGTAGGAAATTTATCAAACAATTCTCATGATTTATATTCTTTTATGAAAATTATTTTTTATCATATTTTTATTGTCATTTTGAAAACATTTTGAAAACATTAAATATTTAACTTTCTATATATTGTTTATTATTTACTATACATTTAATCATAATTGACTCTCTTTAGAAATATTTAAGGAAAACAAGTGTAAATCGTCACATATTATATTGGCAAGAACAAAATTAATCTTTATTCATAATAGTTAGAATAAATTTGGGGAGGTAAACTACATTTTTTGTTGATTAATTGATTATTGAATTATGTATTACCATGAATACAGTTTAAATTCATTTTAAAATTAGTATTTTTAATTACGATATATTGAGTTAATTATTTTTATGTTTAAGTTTATGTATTTCTTGAAGATATTACAGAGTGAGCAAATATCAGACATAAGTAAAATACATAGTTTAATAAATAAACGGAAAAATGAGTATAGAATATACAAAAATCTATTAAAAAAGAAGAATTACATCTATTTCTTAAAATAATTTCATAAATACATATGATGTGCTTTGTTATTTGATTTCGTAACATAAATTATGTAAATTTTATGTAAATTAAAATCTCAATCTTTCATTTTTGCACATTCTTCTCACTTTTTAAACTTATTGTCATCTAATATTTTATGTAAAACATTTTTTGTAAAATATCCAAAGAGTGGAATAATGTGTACAAAAGAATTATATTGAGAAATAATTATAATTTTTTAAAATAAACTTTTATATAAATTTAAAGCGTTCTCTCTCTCTTTCTTTCTCTCACAGCCTTCCTCCTGACCTTTTCCTTTTTTTTCCTCTTTTCTCTATCTTTCTTTCTCCCTTTTTCTTGCTCTCTCTCTCTCTCTCTCTCTCTCTCTCTCTCTGTTTATCCTTTAAGCCTTATTCTTGTTTTTTTTTCTTTGTTTATTCTCATTTATTCCTTCCCTTTCCTTTCTTTCTTTTTTTTTTATTTCTATAAGATATGAATAATTGCACAAATATGCTACTTAAATAAGAAATTTGTATCGTTGTGATATCCATTAAATATTTCAACGATTTATAATATTTAATTCTTAGAATAATACAGATGCTGAATCTGTTTCTAGGTCATAACATATCTGGAATGGACGGTAACAGTACAGAGGGAGAATCCGCATGCGATCGTGGACCTGCTCAGACCGGACCTGGTTGTTATCGCAATTACGAGCATTATAGTTTATCACGACATCGGCGCAGCACATCTAATACTTGTTTTCCAAATTTACCTAATGATTTGCCTACTACGCCTGATAGCCCAAATCGTCGACTTCTTGATTTTGTTCAAAATGTACCGGCAATCCAGAATGATTACTATCAGGATGAGATGTCAACACAGCATGTCAATCAAGGGAATATAACATCTAAT
Source organism: Pogonomyrmex barbatus (assembly GCF_055798465.1). Lineage (NCBI taxonomy): Eukaryota > Metazoa > Arthropoda > Insecta > Hymenoptera > Formicidae > Pogonomyrmex > Pogonomyrmex barbatus. Next base: position 7,961,920 of record NW_028297109.1, read on the forward strand.
GTAAGTCCAGATATAAAATACATGTACATATAATCTGTATTTACATATGCAGATATCTTATGCATAGTGTTTATTTAACTTTTTTCTTGTGTGGATAATTTATAATCGACAATTAATGTTATTTAAATATACAAAAAAGTAATAATAAAGAAAACTAAAGTCATTTTAAAAAGAAAATTCTAATATAAAATGACTATAACAGGTTTCAAATTAAAAGTGTTTAAAATTGATCAATTAAAAAAATTCAACGTAGGGGAAAGTTGCCGAATGTTTACTATTTGGTTCTTTAAATCGTGTCAATACTTCATATTATTATTTAAGAAGTGTTTATTTTTTGTTTCGTGTATATGTGCTTACATTTTAAAAAGTCAGGTATAAATAACAAATGTTAATTTTTTATTAATTTATGTAGCTGATTATAATGTAATCATACAAAATTATTTTAAATTTTTATATTTTTATAAAGAAAGATTTATTTTTATTTTGTAGAGGATAATTTACATTATGTATGTGTACAAATATACAAGTACACGCGCACGCACATGTATATACATATGTATACCCCCCCCCCCACACACACACACACACATATCCCATATGTATACGCGCACACGCGCGCGTGTGTGTTGTGTGTATTTTTTATTATTGTAAAGATTAAACCGAAATTTTTATGAAATTTATAAAATTTTCTAATTGTATTATTACAATATTCCTTATTTTATTATAAGACATATAATTGATAATAGTAAAATTTATAACTGATGTGTTTAAAAATATGTCAAGAGGAAGAATAAATTTAAGTTAGGTCAATTTTGACATTATTATTTTAAAAATATTTATTAATTATTTAGCATTTAATCTTTATGAAAAGATAGATAAGAACGAGGAAATTAGAGTAAGCATAATAAGTATTAATAAATAATTTATTTTCTAATAATTTAGAAAAAAACATGTACATTTCGATCATATTAATCTTTATCAGTATAGAATAAAATAATCAGAGGAGGTTGCAGAATTAAATTGCAAAAAAATTGTATGTTAAAATAGTATAAAAAAATAATTTAAAAATGATAAAAAGTCATGTTAAAGAACTAGATAATAACATATTAAAATTACAATTTAATTAGCGTCATAAAATTAAGTAATGAAAATTTTTTTCGAATTTCAAAAATCAGTGATATAAAAATTAAATTAAATTCAGCAATTCATTAAACAGAGGCGAGAGTCGCATTAATCTAAATTGTAAAAAATTGTGAAATGTTCATTTTAATCATCAAAATAATGAAAATAAAAAGTTAAAATTATGAAAATAAAAATTTAAAAGATTAATTCTACGAAAATAGGAATAAAATTATCAATTAAATGCATTAATAAATCAGCTCAACATATTAATAATAAGGTCTATGATATAAAAATTCAGGACTGGGAAAGTTACGATAACGAATAATGATAACGAGTTACTTTTAAAAAAATAACTCGTTATCGTTATTCGTTATTAAGTTAAAAAAGTAACCAGTTATGATTACTGATTTAAAAAAAAACTCATTATAGTAATCATTGCTTAAAAGGAATGATTCGTTACTTTTTCCATTACATTTTAATATTAAAATAATGGCGGATTAAATAAAAAAGTTAATTTTTCTCAAATTTTTTTATTCAATTATCAATATAAAAACAATGATATTTTTTATCTTAAATTCACAAGACTATAAAAAATTTAATAAAATTTAAAATATTTAAAATACAAATAAAAAAATTATGGTTTTCATTAAATATATGAATATGGCCAAATTTACACTTTATTCCATCCTCAATTGTTTGTTTACATATTTGTAAAATATGGTTTTTAAAATTTGTTCATAATTGATTTATGATAAACTATTCTTACGATGATTTTATGTATAACAATGAATTACGAATATCGATAAAAGACTGAACATTAAATACACAAAAATTATATCATAAATAGATTTAAAATGTAAAAAAATAATGATAAAAATAACTGTCAAATGCGTCAGCGTTAAGGAAAAGATATAATTGCATTATCGTTAATTAATATTAAAAAAAAGTAATGCCGTTACCAAAATAAACAAGTAATTGTAATAGTAACGATATTGCAAGTAACGTTGCTTCTCAACTCTGAGAAAAACGTAAGCAGTATAACTTAAATGGTAAGCGAATTAATCAATAAGTTAAAAATTAGAAAGAGGGAGAATTAATTCTCAAATGTGATTGATCGATTCATTTACTGCTTAAATTTTATTGTTTAAGTTTACTGTCCATTATTCCATGTATATAATAGAGGATATATATATATATATATATATATATATATATATATATGTATATATATAATGGAAGATACGAAATAGAAGAGAAAGAATTGTTACTTTTAAAACGTATTTGATGTACCAGAAGCAGAAGAAGTAAAACTCACTGATGACGAAAAAAATTACGTATACATTGTAAAAGAAATATGTGGCATCGATAATACATCGATAGAAAGCTTTACCCAAAAACTCCTATTACATAATCCTCCTATTATATAATCTAAAATAGTAAATACTGCATACAATAGTACAACTACATATAGTGAATTAAACTGCATATTTTCTAAAAATTATAAATATTGTATATCTATTAATTATATTAGAAATAGAAAAAGAGAAATAATTACAATGAAAATGCAAATTAGAAGGCAAATAAGAGTCAAACGCTATTATTGGTGCATGGTAATTTATTAAAAAATAATTTATATATTTAATTCCGAGAAAAAGTTTTCAGAAGAACTTCAATAAGATTAAAACCATTGAAATACACTGTTTCGCCTGTTACGCAGAATTCGGTTGCAACGATTGAATTTGAGAGAACGGCTTGGAAATTTTTGAAAGACAATGTTGAAAATGGTCAACAAACCTTCAGACAATGTCGATCCTTTGTCCTTTGATTCTGATTCATCACTGTCTTCTCTCAACACCATCAGAAAAGGATGTTTCATTAACCTTATCACCTCAGTCACCATCTTGCCATTATTTCTACATATAAAAAATTAATGACGAAATGTCTTAATATCTATGAAAAAATAGAATTTTACACTTAACTTTAATGTAATTTTAACGGACATCTTTACTTCGCACTCAGATCAACGCCGGTTGTTGCAATCGACATCTATATGCTGCTAAATTGATTAAACATGCAGTCGGTAATTTATTTCATTAGGTAAAAAATTGATTCATATTTGTGAATCACTTTATAAAAAAATAAACACACACACACACACACACACACACACACACACACACACACACACACACACACACACACACACACACACACACAATGTCCTGTGAAGATCGTAACACGCTTTACAGCAAATTCCTGAGATCATTTTGAAACGAAAATCCTAATGTAATTAATCAAAATCTCGAGACTGCAATACTTTTTGAATTCTGAACATTTAGATTTAACGAATCAAGTTGCCTACAGTTCGCGTGTTCAAGTGTGGTATAATGCATAGTATGTACAATAGAAGGACGAAAGCTGACTGTCGCCCCCTTGAAGTTGATATAATGATTATAATACAAAGAGTGAGTTATTTTTACTGATATTCGTATAAACACACTATCTGAGATAGCAGACATATTTTATTGAAAAAAAGAAAAAATGTTATTACATAATATGTAAAACGCAAGCTGTCAAATGACATTCCTTTCAGAAATTTATTAATTTCATATTTTGTAAGTATTTCTTATGTATGTGTATCATTTTATTGTTGACGTGTTATTCTAAACACGTTATTTGCGATAAATATTATCACGTGCCTCGGTAGTCGAAAGGATAAGATGCCTGCCCGGTAAGCAGGAGATCCAGGTTGGATTCCTGGCTGAGATGGTATTTTTTCGCAAAATAATTGTCACGACTGATTCGTGATCGGGCCCCGCCGTGACACCTTCCCTTTTTATTTGGGGAAATAAAATAAATAAAATTATTATCATTGAAATCGATTGAAATATTATTTCAAAATAATAATATTTCTGTTTAAAACAATTTATAAATAATTTATAAAACAATTCAAATAATGATAATAAGTTATTTTATTTATTTAGAAGATGTGCTCAAATTGTATGCCATCCATTTGTATGTATGAATCTATAAGATATGAAATTAGCGAATTTTTGAAAAGAATGTCATAATTCCGTTTACCTTGAAAAATCGGGTTAATAGACTCGGGTTAATAGAATCACGGGTATCTCACTGCCATTCCATACAAGCGTACTGCACGCGAACTTGAACGACCTCGGACCACTACTGGGTCTCTTAGTCCAAATCGCAGTGCAGTGAGATTAAAACCTTTTGACCCTTATAAAGCTAAGAGACTTATGTTTCGAAGCATATGTCATGTTATTAAATTGCTTTTTTGTTGTGGTAAATAGATTTCAATCATGTGGTGACAGTTATTTCTCTTACACACTTGGTATCGCTATGTTGCAGGCAATGTCCGACAGCGCGCGTTGACCAGCATCGTTCAGCGAAGCTACTGAGAGATACATTCATCATACATTCGCTTATTCACATGCAAATTTACTACTTCATCTAATATGTCAGACTTTGCCAAGTCTTATCGACTCGCCAAATCAACAATGTCTGATTCTCTTCGCTGTATACTCTTCCCTTCCGGACATGAGCGGTCTTCTTTTCTCAACGGAATGAACACACATATTGGATCATCTATAGGGCGGGAAAATGACAAACGTTGACATATAAATGCGCGAGTTATGTTAATGCTGCTCAATGATTCAGATTAAAAACCCGTGACCGTAGGAGGTTAAATGTAGACTAGGAATTATTTTGGTGGCAATGTATAAAATACAGGACTGACATTATGTATTTAGACTCTTATAATGAAATCAATCGCAAATCCAATAAACATTTTATTTATATTCGATTTTTATGTAACAATAAATAATATTTGTAAATATCTATACTTGTAAATAGCACGATACTATTTCCTATAAAAAACATAATGAGAAATTTTTTACATTAACCATACTTTATGCTTGTATTCAACAGTTAAGGAGAGACATACATCCATTTCAAAATTTTATGTAACATTCATTATAATATTTATGTATATTAATTATAAAAAACTGATAAAAAAAATTTTGCTAAAATGATCTTAATAATTTTTATAAAAAAAAATAAAAATTGGTATCTTTTTTTTTTATATACTTCTTTTGAGTATGTTTTTCTTTAAATTTTTCATATATTTAACAAGTTTTCTTCATAATTTATTTTATTAATTATATTGTTTAATTGTTTCATGTTCAAAAATCATAGAAATAACATTCATTTATCATAAAATATGATGTGGATTTGTGTATGTAATATAGATATACGGATATTCACGAATTAATGAAATTCGATATATTTTTTTATTTTAAAATCTAATTTAAATGATTAATCAATCAAATGATATCAAATGATATCAATTTAAATGATTAATCAAATATTTTGATGTAATTTTTTAGATTACAATATATTTCTATTAAGAAAGTACTTGCTTAATAAAGTCAAAAAATAGGGTAGATGATTTGTTTCATAGAAAAAATTAATTTGCAACTTCACAAATTTTTTGTTCATTTTTCTTATATTTCTATCATATTAATAGTAAATTTGAATATCTTAGTGATCAAACTTACAATGCTTATAAAGTAGAAAGGATTTCGAAATCGCGATGTGGTTACTTTAATTGCATTACCGCTAATCATTTGAAATAAGAAAATTGAGGACTTTTATAATTTTTATCAGACTCATTAAAATAAATTAACATAAATAAAAATAAATAAAAAGTACGATAAACTACATAAAAATTTTGATTTTTGACTATTCAAATTTTCAACTTTAAATTGTACAATAATTTTATACTAACAAAATTTTAAATAAACAATAGAAATATTTAAGATATTAAGATATAATTAAGATATAATTAATTAAGATATAATTTTACTAGGGACTATAACAAAGTTTATGTTTAACAAGCCTATAAAATTGGAAGGATTATTTAAATTCTTGAAATATCATGGCAAATAATTTAAAGAAAAAAAGATACAAATTCAAAGGACTATGTTTAAAGTTTTGACTAATAAAAATGATAAAATTTTACTACTTACTCTTAATAGGTAATTTCTGAGGAGGCAATTTCTGAGGAGTGTCTCTAAAATCTGATCTAGGCCCTATATCTCAGAAACGGCTTTAAATGTAGAAAAACGTTTCAGACAAAAGGTATAGGATATTAAAGAGGACATGCGATGAAAATATGGACTTGATCTAAAATGATCTTCTCAAGACCAGGTGTCAATGTGACCGATGTTTTCTTAAATGGAACCTCCCATTTTTTTATTACCTACATCACCGATTTTATCAAACTTTAACTAGAATGTAGTATTGATATGCAAGTAACAAATATTACTCGGAGACGATACACTTTTCAATTATTGACGAGAAATTGTGATTTGAATTTTAGTACGCTTCATTAATACCATTGCTGTAAAATGTTCGTCAAGCATTGGTGTTGCGCAGCAGATTAGGTGCTATGCTAGATATCTGGAGATTGCGTGTTTGCGCTCCAGTATTTTATAACTTTCTTTTTATTTTCACACAATATTTTTATTGCTACGAAGAAAAATATTTAAAATAAATGAAACCATTATACAAGTCATGGCAGACCGAAATACAATCGATATTACGCAATCGGAAGAAGTATCGTATCTTCAATAGGAACTATTTAGAGTCTCGTGGGTATCTATGTTCCGTGAGTATTCTAAACATCACGGAGGCAGAGGTAGAAATTCAAGTGTCGCACGTAATTATCGAAGAATTAATATCTAAACCCACAAAAACGCTGACGATAAATACGGCGAAAACTAGGGAACTTTTTCGTGAGAACAGAAAAATCTTTTAAGAACTTAACCATTTAAATCCAAAAGAAAGAAAAGCGCTATTGCGTATGCGTGAAGAATTCAATGACATGCTTCATTTAGATGAAGAATCACTAACGTGTACGAACATAATATCGCACAAGATAATGATGCGAGTCAACTTCATGAGCGTAAACGTACGGCCGTACCATTTTCCAGAAAAACATAAGCATGAAATTAACAAATCAATACACGAAATGCTAGAGCATAGAATTATACAGCTTAGCATCCGTCAATGGGACGTGCTCTTCCTAGTCCAATTCCAAAGAAGGCCGACGCAAAATCGGAAAATCGAAATTAAGAATTGTAGTAGATTTCCGAAAATTGAATGATCTTACGATCTAAGACTTGTCTTCTTTCCAATATAATTGATTAGATCAATTAGGAAATGTAAAATATTTTACTATGTTAGATCCTGCTTCCGGTTACCATCAGATACCGATGGCCGAACGCGACAAATATAAGACAACTTTTTCTATGCTTTCACTACGAATTTAATCACATGCCATTCGGCTTAAGAAATGCATTAGCTACATTTCAATGATTAATGAATACAATTCTAATGAGAATACAAGGCCTGAAATGTCTATTGTATATTTAAATCATATTCATACGTGCCGGAAAAAGACGTTTGACACATTATTTATCTAAGTATAGATAAATATTTATCTAAGTATAGATAAATATAGTAGAGATAAATATTACCATAGCCTCAGTAGTTTAATGGATGCCGGATAGCGGGCGATCCAGATTCGATCCCTGGTTGAGGTGATTTTTCGCAATTATAATATAATTCCAGTGGGGGTGGGGGGGGATACTAAAAGGGATTTTAATCAATATTAAAAATATTTGATTATCAAATTATTATAGAACCACTACGTGGAAGTCTGCTTTAAGTGGCACGTAGTTGGTGACATGATTATTTGAATTTATTTTATACAAAAGATTTAGCAATCAAGACCCTGATTGCCGAGAAACTGGCTATATTACTTGTTGTTTGTTAATATAATGTTCCGATTTCGACATGGCAATTAACGCTATGATATGATAAATATATGATGTAGCTGCGTTAGACATGTGTGATAAATATTTGCACACTAAATCTGTAATATTACAAATCTTGAATTTATTGAGCGCGATGATTAACATGCGGATTAGTTTCAAAATTATAGCTATCCTAGCTATTACAAGGATTCTTAACTCTTATATTATTATTAACTGCATCACAATAGGATAAATATTATTTTTGTGATATCATATAAAAACGAATCATATAGAAACGAATAATTTTATTAAGATCTATCAAGATTTTCTATATTTCAGTAAAAATTATAAAAATCTAAAAATTCATAACTACAGTTTAAGTAACTTATTACAATTATATATAATCTTGAATTCTATTATTCTTGATATATGTATGCGAATAATTCATTCATTTATAGAATGTTATGATTTATATCATAAAGTATGTACATATTTTATTTCAAATTTTTAAAAAATTTTCAATATTTTTAAAATTATTTCAAAGATTCGAAAGATTTTACGTAATCTCATATGAAAATTCATGATATTTTATATGACTCATACGAAAAATTTTGAGATTGTTTATAAAATTACTATAAAATTGCTATAAAAGTTTACAAGAATTTTCAATCTTCAATAAATATTTATGTTGATCTAAAATAACAAGCTTTCTTATTTCTGAAACAAATTAGAAAGAGTATATATAAAATAGTAAAAATAGTGATTTATTTTAATAAAAAAAAAACGTTTCTCATTTTTTATTTTGTAAGTATTAATAAATCTTACTGTTTGGTTTTATTTTAAATTTTATAATACGAAATCTTTAATCTTTCTTTGAACTTACGTGATTATAAATTACTTCATTTTAATGATTATTAAATTTCATATTTTTACTCGTTTTTGAAACGATTGAGTCGTTTCACTACATGTTAATCGCAAAAACAAACAATAATAAAAAAAATATATATTAAACAAAAAAAAAATAAATCTGTGAAACGCTTTAATCATTTCTGAAACGAGAGGTGCATTTATTGATGAAAAATAAAACTGGAAATATGTGTGTGACCTTTTATAGGATGAAGAGAAAAGAGACAGCAGAAAATTCGAGAAAATTGATGAAATACCTAGTGAATTCGAGTGTTGCTTTTGTACAACAAAGGTATTTACGCTAATGTTCTTTAGGTGGCATTACATACACCAATGGGCAATTGAGCAAGTCCATAGTATCGAGTCCACATTACAAATGGTCGGATACAATCTAAAATCTATATCAATTTCTACAACCTAAAATCTATATCAATTTCTACTTCTAGTGTCTACACGTATTTATAACACGTATATGAATATATACCCAGCAAACACAATGTTACATGTAATGTATATATTAGTTGTAATTTCTTACTCAATAATGTAACTGTTACATAACACATACGTATATAACACTTACATTGTTGAGTAGGAAATGATAACTAACATATACGTTACATGTAACATTGTGTTTGCTGGATATATTTGTTTTCTTGCGCTGCATATTTCATACTCTGTCATCCGGACACATACTTTTGCTCAACTTTGCTCAACTTTGCTCAACTTTGTGAACTTGTGCTCAAATTTTTGAATTCCTTTATCTTCTTATTCTCCGCTTTTCAAAATCGAGATATACAGCGTTTTATATAGATTTATATGCCTACTTATACGTACACCGTTTATTAGTCCACTGGGTGTATGCACTGCCTCCTCTTCTATTACTTCTCTATAGAGTATAACCTTTAATTGATACAACATATCTCTTGCATTCAAAAGCTTTAGCACATATAGTTTGTTTATTCTCTCTTACAATTGTGTACATTTTATAGCTTAAAATACTGTGTTTAGTTCAAGTGATAGGTCATCCACTAATATATATATATATATATATATATTTTTTTTTTTTTTTCATATCTCTTATTATACAGTTCAACACTTTAATGGGACCTGAAAACAAAGTGTTTTCCGATGGATTTTTGTTCGCTGAAAACGAATCCGGCAGCGAAATTGGCCTATCACGTAAGATTCCCGAGAAAGTTGAGATTAAGTGTGCCAAAATTGGAGTTTTTGATCATATTTGCTCATATTTTTTTGCGGTCAAAATAGATTTTTTTGGCAATTTCATTTACGCCACTTTAAAGTGCTATCTGTTACCTATAATATAAATTTGTATTTATTCAGGTCCCTCAAAAAGGTCTATTTTTGTAATTATGATATCTTTAATAATAAAAATCAAGTATACTTGCACTTTAAAATTGATTTACATATTTAACCACTTACTTTTACACTTCTCTGCATGTACGCATGCATTTCTTTCTCTTTGCCTATTTATATAAACTTACACGCATGTGCGCATGCATGCATACACGCATATATACATATTATACATGAAGACAAATTCCTGCTTTGAGTCTTAAATTTAGGAGCATGCAAACGCACACACACGTGAGAGGCAAGGAGAATCACGTAAATCAAGCACTCCAAACGTGAGAGGCAAGGGGACTCACGTCAATCAAGCACCTCAAAGGGACGAGAGCCCCGCCATGTCCATGTCGTTCACCCTGGATAATGTTAAGCACGGGAAAATGCCAGTGGTGCTGTAACATTCAAGCCTCATAACTCGAAAAGTACTTTATGAAAACTAACTTTATTGCAGTGTTTTGAAAAGCTCTTGACATCAGCTATTAGATTCTGGAATCAAAAATAAGGTGTGCCGTTTAAAAAAAATCAATGTGACCTTGACTTGATCTTGGCGACGCCACCTTAGGTCAGATTGATCAGATTAATGAATAGATCATTTAAAACCTTACAACTTTTGTAGGAAACATTTCTTTTGGAAATGCTTAGTTTTCGAGATATTTCATCGGCCCGAGACTTTTTACTCACTCTATAATATACAAAATATGTTCTTTTTTTATTTCTTTCCTCTGCCATAAAAAATAATTATCTGAAAAAAAAGAAATAGGTTTGAAGATTTGTAAGACAGAGCCGCAACGGGAGGTGGGGGGGGAGGAGAGAGAGAGAGAGAGAGAGAGAGAGAGAGAGAGAGAGAGAGAGAGAGAGAGAGAGAGAGAGAGAGAGAGAGAGAGAGAGAGAGAGAGAGAGAGAGAGAGAGAGAGAGAGAGAGAGAGAGAGAGAGAGAAAATAATAGGTATACGTATCCAATAGGAAGAGCACAACGAAAGGAAAAGAGAAGATAATAAATATATTAAATGAGAACATGGCAGTGGTGGCAATAGCGGGCGACGGGCGGTGGGTGGTGGGCAGCAGCGGGCAGCGGCGCGGACGTGGGCCCCGCGGACCGCACGCCCTGTGACGTCATGTTCTGGCCCCGCGGATCGCGCGCAGTTAGCGGCAGGGTTACTGAGTCGCAATTTGCTTATAGTTCTCCGAGTCGCAATTTGTTTATAGCAGCCGAATTATCGGCGCTTCGCTGTGCCACAATTGTTTATAGCTTCTATTAGCTTATCTAAACTTCCACATCTTCACACTTCTCGGCGGCACATTTCAAAGAACTGACAAAGTGTTTCCTCCTTCCTTCACGGCATCTATGAGTTTCCCCGCATATCCGCATCTCTCTCGGAGCTCGCGGATTAGAACTGACATAGTATACTACTTAAGTCAAAATACAATCTGACTTAGTCACAAACCCATGCATTATATGCGGGGGCGTTTACGATATCGTTCAATACGAAGCGGGAATACATAATTTTTAATGAAACATACACAAATTCTTTTCCCAAAACACACACACACGCACGCACGCACGCACACGCGCGCGCGCGCGTACACACACCATATACACACAAACGATATACAAAGTCCCACCATCAATCTCCCCGTAGTGTGCATCGTAATACTAATGCTGGCGGTTGATTATAAGTAAAAATGCATAGGACACGCTGTGTTTTGCTCCGCAAAAAACACACAATCTTTTTTTTTAATTGGTAGGAAAAAGTTTAAATTTTACAACGATTTTATTACAATTACGATTACGATGATATTTGCGAAAAGAAAAATTCATTTTGTTCCATACAATACCATGCAATTTTTTTTTTTTTAGAAAACGAACACGTTTTTACTTCTTAAAAGGTGACGGGATGAGAGAAAAATTGAATCAAACGACGATTAATGTTGTACAAAGTATATACTTTATCTTTGAAAGTGCAAAAAACTTTCAAATATAATAATTTTTCATAGAGTTTTATTTATTTGAAGTTATGCTAAATTTTAGTATAATTTTACCTATGTATTTATTTTATTGATGAATTTATATGAGCTACTCTTGACGTGCAAGATGTTGGCATGCACATTTGGCACAAATCACAATTCTCTTGATAGCTTTAGGGATGAAATCTTAGTGGTTTTTTTTTATAATAAGTTATTAGTATTATTATAAGTATTATTATAAGTATTATTATAGTATTATTATAAGTTACTATTCATATTGCACTAGTAATAAGTCAGAATAGTAAGTCATAAAATGTTAGGAAATTACATCTGCAATCACATCTGCAAAGTCATATTAGGTTCTTATGTCAACAATCTTAAATTCTCGAACTTTTTTATTATACAGGCAATTATTTGCTTCAACAAGCTTAATAAGTTCTAAATCATTCGTTTCTTTAAAATGTAGAAATTCTATTTTTAAACATAATACGCTTTATGCACAACAACTTACACTCACTCAGTTCTGATTCTTTCGATGAAAATGGCGGATACATATTGCTTTTTAATTAGTTAATCACAATGTAATCTAACTTTTAAATCGTAAGAGATAGAATTTGGCCATCTCCCCACAGTTACTGATTATTGATTTATTATTGCTTATGACACATTACTGATTCGCTTACAACTCGCTTCCAACTTTTAATCTATTACTAAAAGCTTATTGTAGAAAGCTATTAAATAAATAGTAAAATAACTTTCTTAAGTATATGGGTACAATTATATCATCGATCTGATGCCTATCCGTGCATATGAAAATAATGAGACAAATACAATAAATTATCTTCTCATGGCAATATATTGCTAGACTCAGTTTCATATCATGTAGAGATAGTGACTAAATGAAGTGAGTAAATGAGAGAAAAAGAGAGGAAACAGAAAGAAGATGGAAGGTTGAAAAAGAAAGAAAAGGGGGTGGGGAAAGTTCATAGTTTTTATTTATGAATTACTATTAGATTACTAAGCTAACTTTAGATTATTTATTATAATAAATATACCTATTATTGACGAAATGAGCGTATTTCTTCGCGTACGAGATTGATTTTCAGTTCTCAATTATTATAATTGAGAATTGCGAATTAGCTATATATTATTTTTTCTATGTGTATTATAATTTCACCTGATTTAAACAGGTAAAACATTTTAGACTAATGTTAACTAATGTTACAATAATAAAATTCATAATATAAGAAAGCATTTAACATATTTACGTTTTCTCTTGTTAATATTTTTCTAGACGTTCACATTTATAAAAAAAAATTTATGAAACTAATCTTAAATTATGTTAAAACTTGAGAAAAATCTACAAAGACATAAGTTATTTTCAGAAAAGAGTTTTAATTTGATAAAAAAGTATTTGGAAAGCTGCATAAAATCTAGGCTAAAATATCGCTTTCAATATATTTGTCTTTCACAACTTTTTATCAATTTTGTGTTTTTAGGAATACAAAGACTTCAGAGATGCGGAAAATATAATGCCCCTTGCTACCAGTGATTTTCGTAATCCAGTGTGTCAAGAAATGAGATCTTTCAGACTGAGTAACAGCAGTGGTAATGGCGGAAGTGGAAATGGTATAGAACATTTCAATTCAACACTTATAGAATCAAAGATATCTCCTATTCAGCCATTGGAAACATTGAGTTTTGTGAAAATGTACAATGAACAGGAAAGCTATACAAAGGCATATAATGAACAGGGAAGTGTCGATAGTTCTGATACATATGCAAGTTGTCAAACACACCCATCATATTCTCAGGTATGTCAAACGATATTATGTAATTAACAACAGATTAATTTTTGACACATATAGCATTACACATTAACATATAATATGATAATTAACATACAATAACGATATTAAAATCTGTAATTGCACTTGCGATAAATAAGCAGAGAACGATTTTCGTGATTGATGACTGTGTAGTTTATAGCGTTTTCATAGTCATCGATATGTCTAAACATTTTAATACTTTAACATTTTAATTACTTCATTTATGAAATACGTTGTATATTAGGCATGAGAAAACCATACCACTCTAAATCAGAAAGTTTTAATAAATTAAATTTTAATTGAAAGATTTAAGAAAGAAGCGTAAACAGTTAAAAATATAGGACAATGATCGAGATGCAACTTCCAGTCCTTCCGAGGATATCCATCGTCTTTTCCTTATTGTTCGTGATTTGTCAATCAATGGCTCATCTGCTTTGTTTCACTGATTTATGGATATCATGATTGAAAAAAAAAATTTAATAATAATTGAGAATGAGATACGATATTATCATATTTATTAAGAATATAAAAAGTTTATATAGTATTATTATCATGCTTAAATAATTATTTTAGTATGATCAAAATTATTTTCAAATTTGTATTTGGTCAAATTTTTATATATTTTAGAAGAACTATTCTTTCGGTGTATTATTACTAGATTATTCATGTGCATGCAAAGATATTTATCATTTTCATAACAAGTTGCGCTTCAGAATTCTAAAATTTAACAGTGAAAAGCTTCTTTTGCTTTCATAGGGTGATTTGATTGAAGAAACGGACAGTAATCTTTATATAAATCCTTTGGAGGCAACAGAGAAATGCAGAACTGATCAGATGAAAAAATCTATTTCTGGCGAAGTCGGTCGAAATCTCATTACCGATATGTCGCCTAGTACTGAATCTCTAAAAGAGATCAGCAAAGCTAATTTAAATGATATCATACCTAAGCATAGGAAAATTAGAATCCCACAAGTAAGTTCTTCAAAAATTATTATTTCATTATACTTGTTTTAAAAAATATTAATTTATTTTATGCAAATTTCTATTTATTGTGCTGTACTTCTATTTATTATGTGGTTAAATATTGTTAATAAATAAACTGATTAAAAAAAAAATAAGAATATATAGGGTAACGTGATAAATTAATAATAATTAAGAAAGTATGAGCAACAATTATAATCACTGACTACTTTCAATCTTTTCAATTTTAATTTTATATAAATACGAAAAAAGCAACTAAATCGGAAAGCAATTAAACTGTTCTTTTCCATAAAAATTTTTTTTTTATTCAAATTAAATTTTTTCATTTTGTTCTGCTATCTCTTTAATTTTTTGTAATTAAATCTTTTATTCGATTTAAATAATTAATTATTGAAAGAATTAATGTACATGTATTTAAATTAAAAATACTATGGTGTATGGAAACATACACCAGAATATTATACATTTAGATAGAATGAAAACTACTATTACTTGAATTGAATATATAGTATTTAAGTTGAATAACTTTATGATTATTATTACATTTTTAAAGAGAATTAGAGCTACTATCACTTGGGTTAGAATAAGAAGAACTCTTCAATGAAAATACAAAGATATGTATCACCTCGGTTTTATTTTTCAAAAGAGGATACATATTTAATTGATGAGATAATGAGATTATTGGCGCCACATTTATCGATATCAAATCTTTTATACAAATGATATACATATTATTTAATTGATTAATATATTTATAATTCGAGGTAATGTCATGGGATTATAATTTGGTGCCACATTTATTGATATCAAATCTTTTGTACAAATAATGTATGTTATTTGGATTGAATATATAATTGTCATCAGTATCAATTGATAACATTTTTAATTTTTCACGTACACATTGTGCGTACATTTGGCGACATTTTTAATAAAAAAGTAATTTTATCGTGATATATATATATATATATATATATATATATATATATATATATATATATACACATACATACATACACACTCAAAACATACTATCGATATATAATAAAATATATCTTTATGTATACATATGTATAGTTTTAAAACTTTTTTTTTTTTTTATATAAAAGTTTTATATAAAAGTTTAGAATTTAGTAACTTATACAATATAAAACAAGACAACCTGTACACACACACACACACACACACACACACACACACACACACACACACACACACACACACACAAACACACACAAAGAACATAGTTAATCTGAATAATATTATGAAAATTTGTTCTAATGTATCTATCCATATGTTTGAGATATAGTATAACAGTAATAAAGTATAATAAAATAGTATAATAAAAGCATGAGAATCTCTTATCTCCGTTTATTGGATATAACAAACCATGCCATATTATGCATAAAAACATGTTATATTATTGTTCTTGTTTTTATATGTTTTTATCTCGAACATAACGATTGGAAATAATAATATAAATAACGAAATTAAGAAAATTTAATTTGTTTTAAATTTTAATGTGTTCAGAAGAGCGTGTTTTAAAAATTTGATCATATTTGTAGCATATTGTTTACTAATGTCTCGCTGATACATTATGCTATTAAGATAGAAACAATATTAAAATTAAAATTTAATTTTAAATTATACAGAGCATAAAATCACGGACACAATTTGGCAAGGATCAAGAGAATATAATAGTTCGCGGTATCTTGAAGGAAAATAATACTGGAGAGGACAATAATAATCATTATGGAGGACTACGTGGTGGCAAACATTCTCCACTCGTATCAACAAATAGTCTGGGATCAACGCGTATAATCAATTATCATTTGATCGAATCCCTCGGTGCATCAAAATATTACAAAGGTAAATTTTATACATTTTATTATCAATTGGCTACATATCTAAATTTCTGAGGTTTTATGATATTTATCTCGATACATTAAAAATAAGATTAGCGATCGTTTAACATTGTCAGAACTGAATAAATAATTGGTATATGCAATTCATCGATTAATTCAATTTTATTGTTGGAACAACAAATGTTTTTATCGAATAACTTTATCGCGAAGTTTTATCATATGAATCAAATAAATACAGGGCTGCGTTCGAATTCCTCACCCCATGCTTTCTTTCTCTCTTTATTTCACTCTTGTATCTCTTTCATTCCAATGCAGCGAGTTCATTCGGGTGGAGAATCGGAACGCAGCCCAGTAATAACAGTTGCTATGACAATATTAATCATAACAAAATTATCTTTTTATGAAAAAGTAAAAAAATGTGGCCACGTGTATGTAAAAAATTAAAAATATTATTATCAACTACTGACATCAGTTATATATTCAATCCAAATAGTATGTATCATTTGTATAAAAGATTTGAAATTAATAATTGATGTCAAGTTGATGTGAAACATTATAAATGGTATATTTTTATCTTTTCTTTTTTTTTTTTTTTTTTTTTTTTTTTTTTTTTTTTTTTTTTTAGGATAATATTCTTTTTCTACGGAATTTTACATTAATGATTTAATATATTAATGAATAAATGAATTATATTTATGAGAAATAAAATACACACTCTTGTGTAATTATAATAATAAGAAAGTTTGTGAATTCTAGTCTAACATTTATATAGAAATATACGATATTATAAATTATATATAATGAAAATAAAATAATCGTAAAGAAAACTGATACAGATTGATCCAAAAAATTTGCAATTTAATAATTATAATTGTTTGGTGATTGTTACGTAAAATACAATGTAGTAAAATTTGTTTCAGAAGCGACCATCGAGAATAAGTTTTCATTATCTGCAGATTCGATAAATAGCGGCGGTATACCTTGCACAGACCATTACCGAGTGTCTAAATCAATTCTGAAGAAATCTGATAGCAGTAATAATTACTATAGCAATACTGGTGATTCAGATACCGAAAAGTTGATTACGGACAGCATGTCTACAGCAAGCATATGTGATAATGAAATAGGTTCATGCGAAGTTCCAGCCAGTACAAATAATATACGTACAAGGAAACATTCCACATCACCGATACTTTCGCGACAAGTTCTC